>NC_080173.1:73266764-73423992 GCF_950295315.1 Erinaceus europaeus
TCCAATTCAGTAATACTTGATTTAGAACATTTACTTTTTTTTTTTAATCAGAACACTGCTAAGCTCCAGCTTATAGTGGTGTGGGAGATTGAACCTGTACTTTGGAGCCTCAGGCATGTGAGTCTCTATTATGCTATTTAAGACTTTTATTAGATTTTTTTTTTCCCCCAGAGCACTCACTGGTCAGCTCTAGTTTATGGTGGTATAGGGGATTGAACATTGAACCTGGGACTTTAAAGCCTCAGGCATGGGAGTCTGTTTGCAACCATTATGCTATCTAACCCTGCCCAGAAAATATGTCTATACTTGGATTTACTACTATATTCCCTCACAGTTGTTTTATTTCTCTCTACTAAAAGACCTGTCAATCAACTTGTAAATCTTCTAAGTTTTAGTTGGGAAGACTAGACTCAACTGAATAGATAACCATTAAACACACACAAAAAAATGACATTATGATTATACCTCCTGAATTACATTATGAATGAGATGCTTACATGTTTTCACCGCAAAATGACTGGGTGTATTTTCTCTGATGATGCAATCTGTGAAAATGTATGACAAAATCAAAATCTAACTGTGATTTCAAAATACAGTGGGAAAGTGTATTGTATACCTCTGACATCCAACAATATTTAAGTAAAAGTGATGGGCATGAGCACCTCATACTCATTTTAGTTCTTGATGATCTCATAAATCATTTACAGAGTTTGCTTCTTGTCACAACTATAGTGTTTTGAAGAGTTGTGAATATTAGAAATTCAAATTTATAATCATTTCAATTACATCAGATGTAACTAAAGCAAGTGACTGCCTATATACACCCTAAGGCCCAAAAATCTATTTGCTTCAGAGGCAAATTTATATTCCTCAAAATTTACAATTATTATTATGATTTATACAGCCCATTATATTAGAAAGAAAAAGGTAAAACAGCATTTAATTTTAAAGACCATTACTAAGCATAAACTCACAAGCCAATAAAAGTTCTTACCCAGGTGGCATTCCTGGCATAACTGGTGGCATTCCTGGCATCAAAGGAGGAACACCTGGCATTAATGGAGGTATACCTACAAAAAATTTCAACAAGAGAAACGCATAAGTGAATATTAAAGTACTACAGTTAAGAATCTATTATTTCTGGGTTAGGGAGATAGCACAATGTAAAAAAATCCCATATATTAACAACCTGGAGGCATTCCTGGTGCCCCTGGAACTGGGGGTAGTCCTGGTTGTGCCATTGGAGGGATATACCCTTGCTGAGGTTGAACAGGCTGTGGTTGAAATGAAGTTGAAGCTGCAGAGTCATCATCATCATACTCATCAGAATCATCTTGTTGCTTCTTTTTTTGACTCTCTGCTAAAAAAAAAAAAGTTTTAATTAATTTTCCTCATAGACTAAGAAATTAAAAGTTTAAAAATTAGACTGGCTTGTCTACCTGAGGTCCTTGGTTCAATCCCCAGTGCACTCTGATTCCTTTCTGTCTTATTCATAACTCTCATATGTAATAAATAAATCTTACAAAGAAAGAACAGACAATGGTCTGGGAGATGGCAATGAATAAAGTGGATAAAGCAATGAACGCTCAGTATTAAGTCTTGAGTTGGAATCCTAGCATGGCATGTGTCAGAGTAATGCTCTGGCTCTCTCCCCTCCCTCTCTAGTTCATAAATATATAAAAAGAAAAAAAAGGGGGGGGGGACAAACACTTGCAGGTCTTAATGCATGATGGAGGAGGACCTTTTCAGGGGATGAGTTTTTAAAGAAAACAAAAATTTTACAGAAGTACCAACAACTGTATTTATTGCAAATCATGTATATCACACACACACACACACACACACACACACACACACACACACACACAAAGAATTCTAATAAAACAAGGACCCTAAGGGAGTCAGGTGGTAGCGCAGTGGGTTAAGCAAGTGGTGTAAGGCGTAAGGACCGGCACAAGGATCCCAATTCGATCCCCCAGCTCCCCACCTGCAGGGGATTCACTTCACAAGTGGTGAAGCAGGAGTGCAGGTGTCTTATCTTTCTCTCCCTGTCTTCCCCTCCTCTCTGTCCTATCCAACATGACATCAATAACAACTACAACAATAAAAAAACAAGGGCAACAAAAGGGAATAAATATTTTTTAAAATTTATTTTTGTTACGATGTCATTGTTGTTGGATAGGACACAGAGAAATGGAGAGCGGAGGGGAAGGGAGAGAGAAAGACACCTGCACATCTACTTCAATGCTTGTGAGGCGACTCCCCTGCAGGTGGGGAGCCGGGGGGGGGGGATACTTTTAATTTTTTTAATTAATTTTTTGATGCAGAGATGGGGGGGAGAGAAACACCAGAGCACTGCTCAACTCAGGCTTATGGTGGTGGTGGTGGGGGCTGTTGAACCTGGGACTTAGGAGCCTCAAGCATGAGTCTGTTTGCATAACAATTATGTCTCCCCCGCCCAGATAAATACTTTTAAAAAAGCCCTTGTAATCTTATAATCTCATAAACCACTACTTAATAATACAATTGGGAGTCCGACTGTAGTGCAAAAGGTTAAGCACACATGGTGTGAAGTGCAAGGACCCGGTGTAAGGATCCCAGTTCAAGCCCCCGGCTCCCCACCTGCAGGGGAGTCGCTTCACAGGCGGTGAAGCAGGTCTGCAAGTGTCTTTCTCTCCCCATCTTCCCCTCCTTTCTGTCCTATCCAACAATGACAACATCAATAACTACAACAATAAAAAACAAAGGCAACAAAAGGGAAAATAAATATAAAAAAATAAGTAATAAAATTTAAAAAGCTTAATATTTACCTTGTGTTTTCTGTTCAAGAAGTCGTCTTCTTTCATCCATGTCTTTTTCTGGAATACCTTCCATACCATATATTTCCAACTCTATGTCTGTTCTCCCAGGTATTGCATTTGGTACAGCATCTATTGTCTCTTTATGCACCTAACATTGAAACAAAACAAGAAACCTCTTCCATTAGGCTAAAAAATCTTCTTCCTAAGGCTTTTTAAAAAACATGTACACTTGGGGAGTCAGGCTGTAGCGCAGCGGGTTAAGCGCAGGTGGCGCAAAGCGCAAGGACCGGCATAAGGATCCCGGTTCGAGCCCCCGGCTCCCCACCTGCAGGGGAGTCGCTTCACAGGCGGTGAAGCAGGTCTGCAGGTGTCTATCTTTCTCTCCTCCTCTCTGTCTTCCCCTCCTGTCTCCATTTCTCTCTGTCCTATCCAACAACGACAACAACAATAATAACTGCAACAATAAAAAAAAAATAAAAAAAAAAATGTACACTTTATGGGTGAGGGGTGTTAATGGTTAACAGCAATAATTGTTCACAAAAAATGTACACTCCCAACAGTTCATTTATGATTAAGAAGTTTAATCATTCCTAATGCAATACAAAAAGAATGTTATGCTCCTGCCATTAGTTTCCTGTGGTGTTTGATTTCTGTTTGTATAAATGTTGCATATTGAAATACAGTATCTTTTATGCAAAAAAAAAAAAAAAAAAAAAAGTACACTCCCTTATCTCCCCATGACCATTGTTTAGGTGTCTGTAAGAGACTTGCTCTCCCAACTTAGGCTTGTCTTTTGAAGAGTAATTGGGGGGGGAGCTAAGAAGGGAAGAAGAAGCTAGTAAGTAAGGTCCATTAATTACAGTGCATGCGGCACAGTACATATTACCACAACTGAGTTCAGTTGCTTGGTCTCCCACATGCAGGAAAGAAGTCTCACAAGTATAGCACTTGGGCCAGGAGAAAGCTCGAAAGGGTGGACCACACCCTTTATTTACCAGTTACAAGCTGGTAGACCACACCCTTTATTTACCAATTACAAATACCTGAGTTTGAGCCCCTGGCTACAACATGGAAACCCCAGGCACAGGAATGTCGCGAATGTGGAAACAACTGGAGTGCCGTGTCTCTACCTCTCTACCACTCACCTTCTATCTAGACTTTCATGATTGAGGCTCCTAGGTTCCAGGTTCACTACTATAAACCAGAGCCGAGTAGTACTCTTATAAGAAATAACACGTATAGGGGGCTGGGTGGTGGCGCACCTGGTTAAGCACACACATTACAGTGCGCAAGGTCCAGGGTTCAAGCCACCAGTCCCCACTTGCAGAGGGAAAGCTTTCAAGTGGTGAAGCACGGCTGCAGGTGTCTGTCTCTCTCCCTCTCTATAGCCCCTTCCCTCTTGATTTCTGGCTTTCTCTATCCAATAAATAAAGATAATAAAAATTAAAAAATAAATAAATAACACATATAGGTTAAAAAAATCACTGACTCAGTGAGTTCTCTGTCTAGATCAACACATGGCTTAATCACCCAATGTTTCCTAAAGCTTTTTCAAAAAATGCAAACAAGTTAACTAAAAAAAAATAAATAAAATTAACTCTGGCCTGGAGATAGCATGTAGTTTCCAACAGACAGGAATTTTCACATCTTACATTTCCTTAGGGTGCAATTAAGCAAAAATCAAGCAGCTCTAACACTGGATAAAAAATGCTGAGTAAAACCTAAAGGTACTATATAATGTAACAGAGCTTAAAAAATATAATTTGGGTGGTCCGGGAAGTGGTGCAGTGGATAAGGTATTGGCCTCTCAAGCATGAGGTCCTGAGTTCAATCCCCAACAGCACACGTACCAGAGTGATGTCTGGCTCTATCATTTCTCATAAATAAATAAAATATTTAAACATATATATATATATATATATATATATATATATATAGCTGGGGAAAAACAGCTCCGTGAGCAAGCACAATCTTAACATACCCGAAGTCGAGGCCTAAGGTCCAATCCTTAGCATTACTATAAGCCAGAGCTGAGAAGCTCTCATTAAAAACATTTTAAGGGGATCAGGCAGTAGTGCAGCGGTTTAAGTGCACGTGGTGCAAAGCACAGGGACCGGAGTAAGGATCCTGGTTCGAGGCCCCGGCAGGGGAGTCGCTTCACAAGTGGTGAAGCAGGTCTGCAGGTGTCTGTCTTTCTCTCCCCCTCCTAGCTTCATTTCTCTCTGTCCTATCCAACAACGACAACATCAATAACAATATCAAAACAGTAATAGCTACAAGAAAACAAGGGCAACAAAAGGGAAGATAAATAAAAATAAAACATTTTAAACATTGCAAACTAAAATACAGACAAGTGAAAAACAACAACAGGTGGTCCAGGAGGTGGGGCAGTGGATAAAGCATAGGACTCTCAAGCATGAGGTCCCAAGTTCAATCCCTGGCAGCACATGTACCAATGATGTCTGGTTCTTTCTCATCAGTAAATAAAATCTCCAAAAAAGAAAATACATTAATCAAACGTTACCACTTCAGAAATGGTCCACAGAGTATGGTGAAATAGCCTGACCTCAGGCTATATACAGCAGTGAGTCAAGACAGATGACTACACATTAGTCTTAACAGGATTAGATAGAACTGATCAGACTGCCCACAAAATTTAAATAACAGATCCTTGTTCTCTTGCTCAAGTGCCAAGGAGATACTTAGAGAGGCCAATCTAATTATCACTCTAGCCTAGAATCAAATATATAGCTAATAAATTCAAAGATAAACAAAAACTCTTTAAATGTTAAGTGAAGGGAGTTGGGCACAGCAGTTAGGCGCAAGTGGCACAAAGCGCCAAGGACCGGCACCTGCAGGGGGTAGCTTCACAGGCGGTGAAGCAGGTCTGCAGTTGCCTGTTTTTCCTCTCCCCCTCCCCTCTCCATTCTCTGTCCTATCCAACACGATGACATCAGTAACAATAATTACAATGAAATAGTAAGGGCGACAAAAGGGAATAAATACATAAATTAAACGTAAGTGAAGTTGCCTATTAAAGACTTTTTTCCCAAGTTGATATGATTATTTGTATTACCAAAAAAAAAAAAAAAAAAAAACCACAAACCCCATCTACAGTTGTTATAGCAAAATTCATGTTTCAAAATTTAAATACAAAAGACAAACCATTACCTGCATGCAATGAATAGCTAAGCCAGGTCCTGTGTATAATTTCTTATGACATATGTGACATTTAAAATGTTTTGCTTTTTGGTGCTGTATAAGGATCTTCTCATCATCAAAATCTCTGTTACAATACCTGATGAATATTGTTAAGGTACCAAACAAAACACACACAGAGGACACGGTCTATAAGAAAAAGTCACATGAAAAGAAAGCAGGATCAACGTTGTAAAATACAGAAACAGCTAAAACCAAAAAGATTATTAGACTTCATTTTGATGTTCATTACCTATGCTATCATTAAGAATCACACATAGAATTTAATATTTCCAGGGGTAGATAGCAAGTGCAATCCTCCCGCACACCACAAAGCCAGAGCTGAGCAGGGCTCTAGTGTTTAAAAAAAAAAAAATTTACTATTTTCCATCTCCTGGAACCCCACAACCTCACCACACCTAAACAAGCACATCTCAGTGATTGCCTATAAGTAGTTTTACCAAATCCTATATTGAACAGTTTGTGTGAAATTAGCTTCCCTTTTGTTCAACACTTACAAATGTGGCCTTAAGAGTTAAATGTAAAGGGGGAGAAAAACCCATAAATTTAGTTTGTGCCAAGATAACTACAAAATAGAAACCTATTCGATAAAAAAAAAAATAACGGAAACAGTAAAAAGATGCACTATTTAGAATACTAAAATATCTGTATTTGGAATCTATTAGGTCACACTGAGTTAAAATCGACATTTTTGAATTGAACAGTCCAAATTGGGAGTAATCCACTCGGAATTGGTTGCCCCAAGAAAATACATATTTAAACTCGGAAGTTACATTTATAAAACTGGAGATCTTTATCTCTGTGCAGATTTTCCTTAAAAAGCAAACTACAAAAAAAAAAAAAATCCCCCAAATTTTCAACTATTTTATATAGTTCTGTAACAGGTCGGTCGACAAATACGCTTATTTTTTTACGTAGTTGACGAACGCTTCTAAAAAGCGTAAACAAAAAAAAAAATTAAAGGCCACTTTTAAATTTTTTTGTTTGTTTTCGAACTCCTACAAAACTAGGTAAAGAAACCCCACCCTTCTCGAGAGAGCGCCCGAGAATTAAGGCTCCGGTCGGTGAGACTCGCCAAGTCTTCCCTCCGCCCCCGCCGGAAAATAATACAATTAAACAGCTCCAGGGGCCCACAGACTCCGGAAGCTCGTCCCCAACCCCCCCCCCCCACAAAACTCCCTCAAGAGACCGGAAGAAAGCGCCTGTCGGCTCGTCACCCGAACAAGAGGGCGTCCTCGGGGGACACGGGGCTCCGGCAAGGCCTCAGAGCTCGCACCACAGCGACCTGCTCCCGGGTCTCCACAACAGCAGCCGAAGCTTCCCCACCGCAGGGTCTCCCCTAGTTCCCGAGAGCCCCTCCCCCGCCCCGCTTCCCCTCGTCACCAAGCCACTAGCCGGAGCCCTCACGCGCCACACGCCGCCATAGACCACAGCCAGGCCTCGGCGTCCCAACCCCAACCCGCGCCGCCGCTCGACCTCCGACTTCAAACCCGGCAAAGGATACCAGCACCACGGCTTCAGCTGCTTCTTCTTCTTACGACCCATGGTTACGCTCTGCTGACCAGAGAAATGAGAGACGAAAAACCAACAGGACCGAGGGGGCAAATCGCTCACTCTTCCGAACCAACTGCCACCGCCGCGTCCCACAGGAAACAGGCACAAAATGGCCGACGCTCCCGTTCGGCGCTCTACCTCCCGGCAGGCACCGCGACCAGGGGCGGAGATAAAGCGGAAAGAGTCACATGACGAAGCCGCCGCCGCCCCCGCCCTAAGTGGGCGGAGAATAGGGACGCCGGCTGCCATCTTGTGTGTTTAAGCGAGCTGGCCTCCAGTTAGCTGTCCGAGTATGTCCTTCCGGGTTTACTTTGTAAGAGTCTGACCCAGGGACTCTGAGGCACTGCAAATGTGAAAAGAAAAGAAAAGAAAAGAAAAGAAGAGAAGAGAAGAGAAGAGAAGAGAAGAGAAGAGAAGAGAAGAGAAGAGAAGAGAAGAGAAGAGAAGAGAAGAGAAGAGAAGAGAAGAGAAGAGAAGAGAGGAGGGGAGGGGAGGGGAGGGGAGGGGAGGGGAGGGGAGGGGAGGGGAGGGGAGGG
Source organism: Erinaceus europaeus (assembly GCF_950295315.1). Lineage (NCBI taxonomy): Eukaryota > Metazoa > Chordata > Mammalia > Eulipotyphla > Erinaceidae > Erinaceus > Erinaceus europaeus. The sequence goes on from NC_080173.1 coordinate 73,274,875, forward strand.
GAGGGGAGGGGAGGGGAGGGGAGGGGGGGAGGGGAGGAGAGACGTGGCGCAAAGCGCAGGGACCGGCGTAAGGATCGCGGTTCGAGCCCCCGGCTCCCCACCTGCAGGGGAGTCGCTTCACAGGCGGTGAAGCAGGTCTGCAGGTGTCTGTCTTTCCCCTCTCTCTCTGTCTTCCCCTCCTCTCTCCATTTCTCTCTGTCCTATCCAACAACAAAGCAACGTCAACAATGGCAATAATAACCGCAACGAGGCTGCAACAACTAGGGCAACGAAAAGGGGGAAAAATGGCCTCCAGGAGCGGTGGATTCATGGTGCAGGCACCGAGCCCAGCAATAACCCTGGAGGAAAAAAAAAAAAAAAGAAGAGAGGAGGGGAGGAAAGAAAAAAGAGTTTCGAGCATAATTAAGACTGGGATGCAAATAAAGAAAAACTGGGGAAATGCTCCATGTTTGTTTCATTGTCCTGCATAATCAATCCCTTAACAAATTGTACTAGTGGGCGGGGGTTGATGGCATAATGGTTATACAAAGAGACTCTCATGCCTGAGGCTCCAAGCACCCAGGGTCAATACTTTGCACCACAATGAACCGGAGCTGAGCAGTGCTCTGGTAAAGGATAAATAATTTTTTTTAAAAAGCATGTACAGTGGTCCGGTAGGTGGCGCAGTGGACAAAGCATTGGACTCTCAAGCATGAGGTCTTGGGTTCAATCCCCGGCAGCACATGTACCAGAGTAATATCTGGTTCTTTCTCCTATCTTTCTCATGAATAAATAAAAAAAATATTTTTTAAAAAAAAGCATGTACAAACACTTTATGTGGTCGGGGAGGTGGCGCAGTGGATAAAGCACTGGACTCAAGCTTGAGCATGAGGGCATGAGATCTTGAATTCAGTCCCCGGCAGTGCATGGACTAGAGTGATGTCTGGTTCTTCCTCCTCCTTTCTCATTAATAAATAAAATCTTAAAAAAAAATTTTTATTAAGTGTTAGTGCTGTGTGTTTGCGTGCTAAATTGCAGTCTCTGCCTTATATACAAATTGACAGATGAAATAAATAGCGCAGTGGTTGTCTGCGCAGTGATGGGGGGGAATAACAGGACCTCAGAGCAGAGAGACCTTCCCTGATGGCTTTGGGGGCTATTGGGTGTCAAGAAAGTTTCCTGGGGGCGGGGGGGAGATGCCCACGAGAGGGAGGATAGGTCAGGGCAGGTGATGGGTTTTTTTTTCTGTGTCTAAATTTGAAACGAAAACTTTTTATTTTACTTTAATGAGAGACAATGGCCAGAGCATCACTTAACTCTGGCTTGGGGTGCTGGAGATTGAACCTAGGACTTTAGTGCCTCAGACATGAAAGTCTTTTGCATAACCAGCTTTTTCCCCAGCTCAACCTTCTAAGTATTATTTTTTAATATTGTATTTAGGTTTTTTTATTATTTTAATGAGAAAGTGTAGATACAGAGGGAGAGAGAGACACCAGAACACTGCTCAGTTCTGGCTTATGGTGGGGGCTGGGGATTGAACCTGGGACCTCAGAGCCTCAGGCTTGAAAGGCTTTTGCATAACCATTATGCTGTCTCCCCAGCCCTTCTAAGTAATTTTTTAAATACCTTATTGACAACTCTAGATGTTTTCATTGTTGCAGACCCTGAGAACTAAGTAAAATAAAAATAGAAAGTAAAGTGGTAGGTTATGCAAAAGACTTTCATGCTTGAGGCTCCGAAGTCCCAAAGTAAATTCCTTTTCCCTCCCAAGTAGCTAGCTCATTTTGATAGTGCACTTCTGTGTGTGACCCAAGTTGGAGCCTGATCCCACTAGTAGCTTCAGTGCCTGTGGTGTCTGATCTTTCTATCTGAAAAAGTTGGCTCAGAGCAGTGAAGAAAAAAAAAATAAAAAGGGTGTGTGCAGAAAGACACATGAGGAGGGTATATGCCTTGCTCTGTGGCCTAGGTTCAAATCCATCACAATATGGGAAGTGTTATGACACTGGAGAAAGTGCTGGTGCTGTGGGGCTTATTCCTTTCCTGGGCTCAGTCCATCTTAATGAAAAAGCAGTCTGGAGAGGGAAAATTGAGCACATCTGGGGGGGAAGGTAGATAGCATAGTGGTTATGCAAAGAAACTGTCATGCCTGAGGCTCTGAAGTCCCAGGTTTAATCCCCCACACCACCATAAATCAGAGCTGAGCACTGCTTTGGTGTTTCTCTGTGTCTTTCTCTCTCTGTATCTCTCTCAATAATAAATAAAATACTTAAAAAAAAACTGGTGGTCTGGGAGGTGGCGCAGTGGGTAAAGCATTGCACTCTCAAGCATGAGGTCCTGAGTTCAATCCCCAGCTTCACATGTACCAGAGTGATGTCTGGCTCTTTCTCTCCTCTTGTGTTTCTCATAAACAAATAAATAAAATCTTTAAAAAAAAATTTGAGCACATCTGAGGCCCAGACTCTACAACTAATAACAATAAAACAATAAAAGGGGAGGGGAAAGATGTTATGAACACTTACTGCATACCAGGCATCATGGTTTTAAGTTTTACATTTTTTTGTTTTAAAGAGAGATATCTTTTTTTAAATTTATTTCTTTATTATTGTATAAAGACAGAGAAATTGAGAGAGGAAGGGGAGATAGGAAGAGAGATACCGACAGTCCTGCTTCACCACTTGTGAAGCTTTCCCCCCTGCAGGTGGGGACCAGGGACTTGAACCTGGGTCCCTGAACACTGTAATGTGAGCGCTTAACCAGGTGCACCACTGCCTGGCCTGGGCTCCCCTTTTTTAAGATTATTTATGTATTAATGAGAAAGATAGGAGGAGAGAGAGAAAGAACCAGATATCACTATGGTACATGTGCTGCTGGGGATTCAACTAGTGACCTCTTGCTTGAGAGTCCAGTGCTTTATCCATTACGCCACCTCCGGGACCACAAGTTTTACATTCCTTGTCTGACAGTCTTGTAAGGTAGGTGCCATTGTTAGCCTCTTTAAGTTCTGGCTTAAAGAGGCCAGACTCACTCAGGTAGAGGACAGGTGCATGAATCAGATCCCCCAGGCACCAAATATATCAGAGCATGTAATACTTTAATTAATATTAAATTTTAAAAAAAGGAATATAGGTCCTTGTTATATTTAAAGAAAGGTAGGGTGTGGTTAAATAGCTCACTTCGAAATTACTCTGCTTTGCCAGGTGCTGGACCTATGTTTGAGTCCAGCCACCACCATGTTGATGGAAGCTTCCGCTTGTGGTCTCTCTCACTCTGCTTCTTTGCCTTTTCTGTCTCTAACTAGAAAGAAAAGGAGGGGACTGGGTGATGGCACATCTGGTTGAACACAAATGTTACAATGTGCAAGGACTCGGGTTCAAGCCCCCATCCCCACCTACAGGTGAAAAGCTTCCCAAGTGGTAAAACAAGGCTGCAGGTGTCTCTCTGTCTCTTTTCCTCTGTATCTCCTCTTTCTTTTTCAATATCTGGGTGTCTCTAGCAAATAAATAAAGATAATAATAAAAAAAACTAAAGGGCACACTGGGTAAAGCACAGATAGTAGTATGCAAAAGAGACTCACGCTGTTCACACTTATCCGTGAACTACTGCAAAATATATACCTGAAAGCAGAAGTACACTAGAGTTTGCAGTGAGTATCCCCCTAACACTTCCTCTCCACTATTCCAAGCTTTGGGTCCATGATTGCTCAACAATTTGTTTGGCTTCCTATTAACTCTCTTTTCAGTCACCAGGTTCCAGATGTCATCAGGATGCCGGCCAGGCTTCCCTGGACTGAAAACCCCACCAATGTGTCCTGGAGCTCCGCTTCCCCAGAGACCCATCCTACTAGGGAAAGAGAGAGGCAGACTGGGAGTATGGACCGACCAGTCAACACCCATGTTCAGCGGGAAGCATTTACAGAAGCCAGACCTTCCACCTTCTGCAACCCACAATGACCCTGGGTCCATGCTCCCAGAGAGATAGAGAATGGGAAAGCTATCAGGGGAGGGGGTGGGATATGGAGATTGGGTGGTGGGAATTGTGTGGAATTGTACCCCTTCTATCCTATGGTTTTGTTAATTAATCCTTTCTTAAATAAAAAAAATTTAAAAAAGAGACGCAATGATCTGGTTTGAGCCCCCCACACACATACCTGCAGTGGGGACACTTCACAAAAAGTAAAGCAGGTCTACAGGTTTCTATCCCTCTCCCTCCCTCTCCCCACTCAATTTATCTCTGTTCTATCCAATAAAAAAATGGGAGTGGGGGAATGGCTGCAGGGTGCAGTGGATTCTAGTGCTGACTCCAAGTCCCAGTGATAAACCTGGAGGCAGGAGTTGGGCGGTAGCGCAGGTGGCACAAAGCTCAAGGACCCGGTTCAGGCCCCTGGCTCCCCACCTGCAGGGGAGTTGCCTCACAGGCGGTGAAGCAGGTCTGCAGGTTTCCATCTTTCTCTCCCCCTCTCTATCTTCCCCTCCTCTCCATTTCTCTCGGTCCTATCCAACAACTATGACATCAACAACACAATAATAACTACAACAACAATACAGTAACTAGAGCAACAGAAGGGAAAATAAATAATTAAAAAATTTTAAAAACCTGGAGGCAAAAATAAATTAATTAAAAATAAAGAAAAGGGACTTCCGGAGGCGGAGCTACGAGCAGCAGATCACTTTCTCTCCTCTCCTCTCCTCTCCTGGATCAACTAGGAATACCTAAGGAGACCACCCAGGACCGAAACAAGACAGGACTAGAATGACCACAGGAACCCAGTAAATCACCCATGAGTACAAACACATGTGGCTGGTGACAGAGAGGAGAGAGGGGCCTAAGGAGAGATTAAGTGGCTGCTAACAGTTCAACAATTTATCAGTGGAGACACCATCTCCAGTCTGCTCCACAACAAGGGGACAGCTGAAGGGAGGAAAGGACTCCCCAGAGACTCACTAAGTACAACTCTGAGTCTCCATTGCTACTACCCTCAGAATCTGGAGCAGCGACAGGAAGGGACACCAGGGGACAGAGATCTAACCGGGAAACTCAGGAGAAGACCTATACCTCGGTGGCATAGCTGAGGGGCTGTGAAAGTCTCTTTGCATAACCACTGGATTATCTCTGCCACACCCTGCTTTATCTCTTGGTCAGGAGTCAGTGATTAAGCTAAGAAGCCTATTGATAGTTTAAAAGCCCTCAGGCTCCCATAGCCTACAGGGAAGAAAAAAAAGAGGCTTTTACACCACTGAGCTCCAACTCAGGGATTGAAAAAACTGTTAACTTCCACCACTGTGAACCCTTTAATTAAATTACTTAGACACAAGTCAATCCAGGCAATAGTGATCAATAATTTGAAAAATACTGATAAAGGGAACTCATAACATAATATATAAAATGGTTAAAACAACAAGAAAAAATATTGGAGACTCGAACCAGGACAAGAGTCCAGCTAAAAGTCCTCCAGAGGGTGAAGCACAAAACAACAAGTTCAACATCCAAACATTAGCTAAGGAAATAATAACAGGAGCGAGTAAAGAATTTGAAAAAATTGTAATCAGAAATGCAGGAACAACAAATGAGAATATGGAAGAAAATTCTAATTATCTCATGGTTATTAGAGAGCTGAAAGCTGAAATCGCTGAGCTAAGGAGGCAACTAGCTGAACAAGCTAAAACAGTATCAGAGCAGGGCAACAAAATAGATGAACTCCAGAAAGCAGTAGAGGGCAGAGAGAATAGAATCAATGAGGCTGAAGACAGAATTAGCAAGATTGAGGATGAATTAGAGACAACTAAAAAAGAAGTAAGAGATCTCAAAAAGAGATTAAGAGATGCTGAAAACAACAACAGAGTCCTATGGGATGACTTCAAAAGAAACAATATACGCATTATTGGCTTACCAGAGGAAGAAAGAGAAGGAGAGGAAGAAAGCATTCTCCAGGCCATAATAGCTGAAAATTTCTCTAGTCTAGACAACACCAAAGACATAAAGATTCAAGAAGCCCAGAGGGTCCCTAACAGAATTAACCCAGACCTAAATACACCAAGACATGTCATACTTAGAATGGAAAGGAATAAGGATAAAGAAAGGATCCTCAAGGCTGCAAGAGAAAAACAAAGAGTCACCTACAAAGGAAAACCCATAAGATTAGCAGCAGACTTCTCCATACAAACACTACAGGCCAGAAGAGAATGGCAAGATATCTATAGAGTGCTCAATGAGAAAGGCTTTCAGCCAAGAATACTATATCCTGCTAGATTGTCATTCAGACTAGATGGAAGCATCAAAACCTTCTCAGACAAGCAACAGTTGAAGGAAGCAACCATCACCAAGCCTGCCCTGAAAGAAGTTCTGAAAGGTCTCCTATAAACAACCAGACCACCACAAATAGGACATATATCAGAACACTCTAAAACTCTACAAGAATGGCGTTAAAATAACTTCAATCTTTGATATCAATAAATGTCAATGGCCTGAATTCACCTATTAAAAGACACAGAGTAGGAAGATGGATCAGAAAACACAACCCAACAATATGTTGTCTACAGGAAACTCACCTAACTCAACAAGACAAACACAGACTTAAAGTGAAAGGATGGAAAACTATCAGACAAGCCAATGGCCCACAAAAAAGGGCAGGAACAGCTATTCTCATATCTGACATGATAGACTTTAAAATAGATAAGATTAAAAAAGATAGGAATGGACACTACTTAATGCTCAGAGGATCAGTCAATCAAGAGGACTTAACAATTATTAATATCTATGCACCCAATGAGAAGCCATCTAAATACATCAAACTTCTACTGAAAGAGCTACAGCAATATATTAACAGTAACACAATCATAGTAGGGGACTTCAACACCCCACTATCTCAACTTGACAGATCATCCAGGCAGAAAATCAGTAAAGACATAAGGGAGCTAAATGAAGAGATAGATAAACTAGAACTATTGGATATTTTCAGAGTCATTCATCCCAAGAAACTGGAATACACATTTTACTCAAATCCACATGGATCATTCTCAAGGATAGACCATATGTTAGGCCACAAAGACAGCATCAGCCAATTCAAGAGCATTGAAATCACCCCAAGCATCTTCTCAGACCACAGTGGAATTAAACTAACACTTAACAATCAACAAAAGATTAGTAACAGTCCCAAAATGTGGAAGCTCAACAGTACACTTCTTAACAACTTCTGGGTCAAAGAGGAAATCAAGGAAGAAATCAAAATGTTTCGAGAGTTCAATGAAAATGAAGACACAAGCTATCAAAATATTTGGGACACAGCTAAAGCAGTCCTAAGAGGGAAGTTGATAGCTATACAAGCACACATTAGGAAACAAGAAAAGGCACAAATAAACAGCCTGATTGCACATCTTAAAGACCTAGAAGAAGAACAACAAAGGAATCCTAAAGCAACCAGAAGGACAGAAATCACTAAAGTTAGGGCAGAATAAATAACATTGAGAATAGGAAAACCATACAAAAGATCAATGAAAGTAAATGTTGGTTCTTTGAAAGAGTAAACAAAATCAACAAACCTTTAGCCAGACTCACAAAACAAAAAAGGGAGAAGACCCATATAAATCGGATAGTAAATGAAAGAGGAGATATCACAACAGACACCGCAGAAATTCAACATATCATGCGAGGCTTCTATGAACAACTATATGCCACCAAGCTAGAGAACCTGGAAGAAATGAATGATTTCCTAGATACCTACCAACTTCCAAAACTAAGTAAAGAGGAAGTGGATAACATGAACAGGCCCATCACAGCTAATGAAATTGAAACAGTTATCAAAAATCTTCCCAAAAATAAAAGTCCTGGACCAGATGGTTTTACAAATGAATTCTACAAAACTTCCAAAGAAGAACTAATACCTCTACTTTTAAAAGTCTTCCAGAAGATTGAAGACACTGGAATACTCCCTGCCAGCTTCTATGAAGCCAGATACCAAAAGCAGACAGGGACACAACCAAAAAAGAAAACTACAGACCAATATCTCTGATGAACATAGATGCTAAAATATTGAACAAAATTCTAGCCAACCGGATACAGCAGTATATCAAAAAGATTGTTCATCATGACCAGGTGGGGTTTATCCCAGGCATGCAAGGTTGGTTTAATATACGTAAATCAATCAATGTGATCCACCACATCAACAAAAGCAAGACCAAAAACCACATGGTCATATCAATAGATGCAGAGAAAGCCTTTGACAAAATACAACATCCCTTTATGATCAAAACACTACAAAAATGGGAATAGATGGGAAATTCCTGAAGATAGTGGAGTCTATATATAGCAAACCTACAGCCAACATCATACTCAATGGTGAAAAACTGGAAGCATTTCCCCTCAGATCAGGTACTAGACAGGGCTGCCCACTATCACCATTACTATTCAACATAGTGTTGGAAGTTCTTGCCATAGCAATCAGGCAGGAGCAAGGAATTAAAGGCATACAGATTGGAAGAAAAGAAGTCAAACTCTTCTTATTTGCAGATGACATGATAGTATACATGGTAAAACCTAAGGAATCCAGCAAGAAGCTTTTGGAAATCATCAGGCAATACAGTAAGGTGTCAGGCTACAAAATTAACATTCAAAAGTCAGTGGCATTCCTCTATGCAAACACTAAGTTAGAAGAAATTGAAATCCAGAAATCAGTTCCTTTTTCTTTTTTTTTTTATTATTTTTTATTTTTTTATTTAAGAAAGGATTAATTAACAAAACCATAGGGTAGGAGGGGTACAACTCCACACAATTCCCACCGCCCAATCTCCATATCCCACCCCCTCCCCTGATAGCTTTCCTATTCTCTATCCCTCTGGGAGCATGGACTCAGGGTCATTGAGGGTTGCAGAAGGTGGAAGGTCTGGCTTCTGTAATTGCTTCCCCGCTGAACATGGGCGTTGACTGGTCGGTCCATACTCCCAGTCTGCCTCTCTCTTTCCCTAGTAGGGTGGGGTTCTGGGGAAGCTGAGCTCCAGGACACATTGGTGGGGTCTTCAATCCAGGGAAGTCTGGCCAGCATCCTGATGGCATCTGGAACCTGGTGACTGAAAAGAGAGTTAACATACAAAGCCAAACAAATTGTTGAGCAATCCTGGACCCAAAGCTTGGAAAAGTGGAGAGGAAGTATTAGGGAGGTACTCACTGCAAACTCTAGTGTACTTCTGTTTTCTTACTTTGGTGCCATACTCCAAACTCAGTCAATTTCTGCTTTGCGTTTCTACTTCTTTTTTTTTTTTTTCACATGCATAACATTCCCCAGATTCCCATTTAACAATACAACCCCCACTATTTAATTCATCATTTTTCATGGACCTGTATTCTCCCCACCCACCCACCCACCCACCCCAGAGTCTTTTACTTTGGTGTAATACTCCAATTCCATTTCAGGTTCGACTTGTGTTTTCTTTTCTAATCTTGTTTTTCAACTTCGGCCTGAGAGTGAGATCATCCCATATTCATCCTTCTGTTTCTGACTTATTTCACTCAACATGATTTTTTCAAGGTCCATCCAAGATCGGCTGAAAACGGTGAAGTCACCATTTTTTATAGTTGAGTAGTATTCCATTGTGTATATATACCACAACTTGCTCAGCCACTCATCTGTTGTTGGACACCTGGGTTGCTTCCAGGTTTTGGCTATTACAAATTGTGCCGCCAAGAACATATGTGTACACAGATCTTTTTGGATGGATGCGTTGGGTTCCTTAGGATATATCCCCAGGAGGGGAATTGCAGGGTCATAGGGTAGGTCCATTTCTAGCCTTCGGAGAGTTCTCCAGACTGTTCTCCACAGAGGTTGGACCAATTGACATTCCCACCAGCAGTGTAGGAGGGTTCCTTTGACCCCACACCCTCTCCAGCATTTGCTGCTGTTACCTTTTCTGATATATGTCATTCTCACAGGAGTGAAGTGGTATCTCATTGTTGTCTTGATTTGCATTTCTCTGACAATCAGAGACTTGGAGCATTTTTTCATGTGTTTCTCGGCCTTTTGGATCTCTTCTGTGGTGAATATTCTGTCCATGTCCTCCCCCCATTTTTGGATGGGGTTATTTGTTGTCTTGTAATTTTGTATTCTTTAGGTCAGCTCCTTGCAGTGCTTGCTATTTCTCCAGCAGAGACCCTCAGACTCTCTTCCTCTTTTCCTTGTTTGGGGAGATTGTGAGCTCTGAAGCCCAGCCCAGGGGAGGAGGAGATAGTTCTGCATCAGATACAAAAGTTGGGAAAAGGCTGAGGGGGGCACACTGCTGCCACTGTTGGTGGCACACCCTTTTGCAAAAGAATACATGCCTTGCTTCAACTCCTAATTTTTTGCCTTGATAAGTAATTTTAATTGGATATTATTTACAACAACCATGCACCAATATTAGCTCAAAATAGATTGAACATCTAGATATTAGACTTGAAACTATAAAATACATAGAAGAATTTATCAGTGAGCGTGGGGGAGGTAACATAATGGTTTTGGAAACCAAATTTCATGCCTGAGGATCCCAGGTCCCAGGTTCAGCCCCCCACATCACCATAAGCCAGAGCTGAGCAGTGCTCTGGTGCAGAAAAAAAAAAAAAATTAGTGACATATTTCATGACATAAACATTAAATGCAAATTTGGGGATTTTGCCCCATGGGCAAAGGAAAAATAAACAAGCTTGAACAAATGGGACTATATCAAATTAAAAAGCTTTTTTCTTTAATATTTATTCCCTTTTGTTACCCTTGTTGTTTTATTGTTGTAGTGATTGATATCATCATTGTTAGATAGGACAGAGAGAAATGGAGAGAGGAGGGGAAGACAGAGGGGGGAGAGAAAGAGAGATACCTGTAGGCCTGTTCACCACCAGTGAAGCGACTCCCCTACAGATGGGGGGGGGAGGCTGAAACCGAGATTCTTACGCTGGTCCTTGCGCTTTGTACCACATGCATTTAACCCAGTGCGTTACCGCCTGACTCCCCAAATTATAAAGCTCCTAAAGGGGGGGCCTGGTGGTGGTAGCGCATTGGGTTAAGCGCACATAGTACAAAGTTCAAGGACCAGCTCAAGGATCCCAGTTCAAGCCCCTGGCTCCCCACCTGCAGGGGGGGGGTCACTTTGTAAGTGGTGAAGCAGGTCTGCAGGTGTCTATCTTTCTCTCCCTTTCTGTCTTCCCCTCCTCTCTCAATTTCTCTCTGTCCTATTCAGCAACAACAACAGCAACAAAAATAACAGCAATAACTATGGGGAAGAAAAATAGCCACCAGGAGCAGTGGATTCCTAGTGCAAGTACGGAGCTCCAATGAAATGACAACCCTGGAGGCAAAAGAGAGAAAAAGACTCGAAGCGGCAACAAAAACATGAATAAAATGTTTCGGTTGTGTGAAGGAGATAGCATAATGGTTATGCAAAAAGGCTTATGTTGGGGCCGGCTGGTGGCACAACCGGTTGAATGCACATGTTACAATGTGCAAGGACCCAGGTTTGAGCCCCTGGTCCCCACCTGTAGGGGGAAAGCTTTGCAAGTGGTAAAGCAGTGTTGCAGGTGTCTCTTTGTCTCTCTCCCTCACTAACACCCTTCCCTCTAGATTTCTGACTGTCTCTATCCAATAAATAAATATAAATAAAAAATTAAAAGGGGGGTTGGGCGGTAGCACAACAGGTTAAGTGCATGTGGCACAAAAAGCAAGGACCAGTGTAAGGATCCCGGTTTGAGTCCCCGGCTCCCTACCTGCAGGGGAGTTGTTTCACAGGTGAAGCAGGTCTGCAGGTGTCTTTCTTTCCTGCTCTCTGTCATCCCCTCCTTTCCCCATTTCTTTCTGTCCTATCCAACAATGAATGATATCAACAACAACAATAATAACCACAACAAGGCTATCACAACAAGGGCAACAAAAGGGGGAAAATGGGCTCCAGGAGCAGTGGATTCATGGTGCAGGCACCGAGCCCCAGCAATAAGCCTGGAGGCAAAAAAAAAAAAGTGGTTCTCGTAATCAACTCCATCTAAAAAAAATAATAAAGAAAAAATGCTTATGTTCCATAAGTTCCATCCCACCATAAGCCAGAGTTTTGGTTAAAGTAAAGCAATACATGGCAATAAAATAGCATTCATAACTGCTGAGAGAGCGAGAGGTGAGAGAGAGACACCTGTAGCACTTCTTCACCATTCGTGAAGCTTCCAACCTGCAGGTGGGGACTGGGGCATAATAATGTGTGTTCTTGTAATAAGGTGTGTCACCACCTAGCTCCAACCCCCCTCATTTGTGCTTTGACTTTGGGCAACACAGTGTATAGGTGTGTGTGTGTGTGTGTGTGTGTGTACGTGGTTTATTTGTTGTTGTTTTTATAGAGACAGAGAGTAATTAAAAGGGAGGGGGGAATAGAGAGGAGGACATACCAGCAGCATTGCTTCACCATTCCTCAAGCTTTCCACCTGCAGGTGAAGACCAGGTATTGAACTCAGGTTCTTGCGCATAGTAACATGTGTTACTACTAGGTGTGACACCACCCAGCCACCCCCCTTTATTTTTAAAGATAGAGACCAAATGGCAGATAGAGAATGAGTGGAAAAGACCACACCACTCAAACTTCCTTCAATGTATTGGGAGCTAGGATCAAACCTGGGTTACATACATGGCATAACAGCACACACACTAGGGGCCAGGTGGTAGCGCAGTAGGTTAAATGCACATGGCACAAAGCACAAGGACTGGCATTAAGGATCCCAGTTCAAGCCCCCGGCTCCCCACCTGCAGGGGAAGCAGATCTGCAAGTGTCTATCTTTCTCTCCCCCTCTCTGTCTACCTGTCTTCTCTCAATTTCTCTCTGTCCTACCCAACAACAATAATAACAACAAGGATAAACAACAAGAACAACAAAAGAGAAAAAAAAAGCTTCCAGGAATGTAAAGCATACAACACAGGAGCAATGAATTCATAGTGCAGGCACTGAGTCCCAGCAATAATTCTGGAGGATATATATATATATATATATATATATATATTTTTTTTTAAATACATTTTAAAAATATTTTATTTATTTATGAGAAATATAGGAGGAGATAGAAAGAACCAAACATCACTCTGGCACATGTGCTGCCGGGGATCAAACTCGGGACCTCATGCTTGAGAGTCCAAAGCTTTATCACTGCGCCACCTCCCGGCCCACTTTAATACATTTTAAAATATTTATTTATTTTCCCTTTTGTTGCCCTTGTTTTTTTATTGTTGTTGTAGTTATTATTGTTGTTATTGATGTCATCATTGTTAGATAAGACAGAGAGAAATGGAGAGAGGAGGGGAAGATAGAGGGGGAGAGAAAGACAGACATCTGCAGACATGCTTCACTGCCTGTGAAGTGACTCCCCTGCGGGTGGGGAGCTGGGGGCTCAAACTGGGATCCTTACACCGGTCCTTTGAAGATTTATTTCTATGTACTTCATGTGAAATAGAGATTTCTACCTTAGAGAAGCCAGAGCACCATTCAAACCCAAAACCTACTGCATGTGAATCCCACCCTCTATGCAATTTTTTCAGCAGGTTGTAGACAGAGAAAGAAAAGGAGTAAAAAGAGAACATTTAAACGTTGTTTCTTTTTAAAAGAACATTTTATTTAAAATTAAAAAATTAAAAAATATTTTATTTATTTTATTTTTGAGAGAGATGTAGAGAGAAACCTCAGAGCACTACCCAGCTCTGGCTTATGGTGATGCAGGAGATTGAACCTGGGACGTCGGAGCCTCAGGCATGAGAATCTGTTTGCCTAACCATTATGCTATCTCCCCCACCTAAAAACATTTTATGAGAGAGAGAGGAGGGAAAAGAGAAAGAACCAAACATCACTCTGGTACATGTGCTGCCCAGGATCAAACTCAGAACCTCATGCTTGAGAGTTCAGTGCTTTATCCACTGCTCCATCTCCTGGACCACAAAGTTGTTTCTTTCATAAGTCTTATTTAAAACTATTTATTTAATATGATAGGACACAGAGAAATTGATAGGGGACAGTGGATAGAGAAGGAGAGACAGAGAGACACCTGCAGTACTGCCTCACCACTTGTGAACCTTTCCCCCTGCAGGTGGGGACCAGGGGCTTGAACCAGAATCCCGAAGCATGACAACATGCGCACTTAACCAGCTGCGCCACCGCCTGCCTCTACGCCACTTTTTTTTTTCCAGGAAAGATAATATAGAAAGCTCGTTTAGTTCCTGAGAGAATAGAAAAAAAAATAAAATAAAATAAAGCCTTTATTTGTCAACTTCCGGTCCGAGAAGCTGGAAAAACCAGGAACTAAAGTGGGTGAGGTCTGCCAGTCAGACGGACCCAGACACCGAGGACTGTCCAGCAATAGGGGAGTGGTTTGGCGGTAACACCCGGCAGCTCGGAGGCCGCTGCAATGCTCCCCTCCTTGCAGGAGTCGTTGGATGGGGATGAGAAGGAGCTAGAGAGCAGCGAGGAGGGCGGCTCTGCCGAGGAGCGGAGACTCGAGCCGCCCGCCAGCAGCCACTACTGTGTCTACAGCTACCGCGGAAGCAGGTGCAGCGCCGGCCGCTTGGGGTCCCCTCCTGGGCCGCGTCCCCTGCGCTCGCCTCCCTTCCCCATCAAGATCTCGGACCTGGGGCCTCCTCCTTCCTCTTCACGCCGCTTGTTCCGGTCCCCATTCTAGACTATTGTGTCCCCCTCCAGCCTGTCCAGACATCTGTCCTTCTTCTGTGACATTCGTCTCAATCCCAGCACCTTGTTGAACGCAGTGTCGCCAAGTGCAACCAAGTCACCTCTCAGCCCAGACTTGCCTCCACCCACCTCACCTCCACACTTTGATCATCACTGTCCCTGTAGCCTTTTTTTGACCCCCCCCATTTCTGTATAGTCTGGGTTTATGAGTTTTATTTATCTATTTAATTAAGATATGATCTATTTATTGGATAGAGACAGCCAGAAATCGAGAGGGTCGGGGGAGATAGGGAGACAGACCTGCAACAATGCTTTCCCCCTGCAGGTGGGGACCAGGGGTCTCGAACCTGGGTCATTGCTCATGTGACATGTAAACTCAACCAGGTGCGCCACCACCCACCACCTAAAGTCTGGGTTTAAACAAGCAAAGTAAAACAAAATTATTCATTTATAACAGAGAGAGAGAGAGGGAGAGAAAGAGGAAGTATCAGAACATGATTCAAACATATGCAATGCCAGGGAGAAAGCCCAGAACTTCTTTCCATGTCCAATACTCTAGCCACCGCATGAGGACATTTCCTGGATTCTTCTGTATATTTCATTCATTCTTGCCTTTACCCTTTGGGTGACCTGGAGAGGAATGGACCTGGCAACACTGTTTTGGGGGTTTCCCACATCAGGAGGACAGACAGATATGGATATGCCCATCCATATCTGCCTTGCATTGGTTTCTGTTGACTGTTGACCCCCAATCCCTGCTTGTGGGATCCCCATAATCTGTTTGAGTATGAGCCCTAATCTGATACCTGTATTGCTTTTGTGGTGTGCAGACTGGCCCAGCAGCGAGGGGACAGTGATGACGGAAACTCAAGTGGCCCAAATGCAGAAACTCCCTCTGGTGATGACTTCAGGTAACATCATTGTGACAATAATGTGTGTTTATCTTTTTTTTTTTTTATATATATCTTTTTGTTTATTTACTATTGCTTAGAGACAGAAACTGAAAGGGGAGGGGAAGGTAGAGAGAGAGAGAGAGAGAGACACCTACAGCCCTGATTCACTATTTGTGAAGCTCTACTGCTGCAGGTGGGGACCAGGGACTTGAACTTGAGCCCTTGCTCACTTTAATGTGAGTGCTTAACCAGGTGCGCCACCACTTGTCTCCTTGTTTTTATTTATTTATTTATTTATCTATCCCCTTTTGCTGCCCTTGTTGTTTTATTGTTACAGTTATTATTGTTATTGTTGTTGCTGTTGTTGTTATTGGATAGGACAGAGAGAAATGGAGAGAGGAGGGGAAGACAGAGGGGGAGAGAAAGATAGACACATGCAGACCTGCTTCACTGCTTGTGAAGCAACTCCCCTGCAGGTGGGGAGTCGGGGGCTTGAAATGGGATTCTTACCCGGTCCTTGCGCTTTGCACCACCTGCACTTAATACGCTACGCAACTGCCTGACTCCCTGTCCCCCCTTTTTTTTTGCCTTCAGGGTTATTGCTGGGGCTCAGTGCCTCCACCATGAATCCACTGCTACTAGAGGCCATTTTTCCCCCTTTTGTTGCCCTTGTTGTGGTTATTATTGCTATTGTTGATGTCGTTTGTTGTTGGATAAGACAGAGAGAAATGGAGAGAGGAGGGGAAGACAGAGAGGGAGAGAAAGATAGACACTTGCAGACCTGCTTCACCGCTCATGAAGTGACCCCCCACCCCCGGAGGTGGGGAGCCAGGGGCTCGAACTAGGATTCTTAAGCTGGTCCCTGCACTTTGCGCCATGTGCACTTAACCCGCTGCGTTACCACCCGACCCCCTTTACTGTATATTCTAACTGTAGATGCTAATGAGAACCTTACTTCCCCTCAGCTTTCCATAAGCCCTTCTAGGAACCTCATTCTTGATTTTTTCATTAGCTCATTCATTCGAGGTGGGGGCAGATCCAAACAATGATTGTGCCTCTGGTGACTAGTCAGTGACAGTGATTCTGAGTTTCATGATTAGAACTGCAGTAAAATATTCACCATCAAGTGGATATTTAAGTAATTTTAAATCCTCTTTACTTCCATTTAAGTACTATTTATTTTTTTATAAGTGAGAGAATTAGAGCATTGGGGGATGGGCACACCTGGCTAAGTGCACATGGTACAAAGTGCAGGACCTGTGCAAGGACCCGGGTTTGAGCTCCCTGGTTCCCCACTTGCAGGGGGGAATACTTCATAAGCGATGAGGCAAGTCTGCAGGTGTCTATCTTTCTCTCTTAAAATTTTTTTAATTATCTTTATTTATTGATTGTATAGAGATAGCCAGAAATTAAGAAGAAAGGGGAGGGAGAGACAGAGAGACACCTTCAGCACTTGAGAAGCTTTCCCTCTACAGGTGCGGGTCAGGGGCTTGAACCTGGGTCCTTGCACATTGTGTGAGGTGAACGTGATAACCACTACACTACGGAAACAACTAGGTCCTTGCACATCATGACATGTGCACTTAACCAGGTGCATCACTACCCGACCCTACCGTCTCCCTCTCTATTTCCCCCTCCTCTCTCAATTTCTCTCTGTCCTAGCCAATAAAATGGAAAAAAATGGCCACCAGAAGCAGTAGATTCATAGTGTTGGCACTGAGGCCCAGAGGTAACCCTGGAGGGAGGGAGGGAGAGAGAGAGAGAATCAGAGCATCACTAGCACATGTGATGCCACGGATCGAACTCAGGGCCTCAAACTTACCAGTCAGACACTTTACCCTCTGCACTACCAATCAGGCCACTAAAAACTCTCTCATGGCTCCTCTGTTGGACACTCTTGAATGTAACAATCCCAAGATACCAGGGGTTAAAAAATAGATTTATTAACACAAGAAAGAGGAGAGAGAACCAGAGCATCACTCTGGCACATGCATTCCTGGGGATTGAACTTGGGCCCTTGTGCTTTCATGTCCAACACACACACACACACACACACACACACACACACACACACACACACACATTTTTTTATACCTCCAGAGTTGGCGCCTGCACAATGAGTCTACTGTTCCTGGTGGCCATCCTTTTTCCATTATTGTTGTTGTTGTTGCTGGATAGGACAGAGAGAAATTGAGAGAGGAGGGAAGACAGAGAGGGGGAGAGAAAGATAGACACCTTCAGACCTGCTTGCACTCTGTTGGGTGAGCTGTCCTCAGCCCCAATATAGTCTCAGTTTATATTCTATTTTTTTTTTTTTTTTGCCTCCAGGGTTATTGCTGTGGCTCAGTGCCTGCACCATGAATCCACCGCTCCTGGAGGCTATCCCCCCCTTTTTGTTGCCTTTATTATTATTATTATTTTTAAAAATCATTATTGTGGTTATTATTATTGTTGTTGGATAGGGCAGAGAGAAATGGAGAGAGGAGGGGAAGACAGAGAGGGAGAAAGAAAGACACTGTTGTATGCTTTACATTGGGTAGTTCTCCCCCGCCAGGGGCACTGCTAGGATTTCACGGGCGTAGTAAAACCTGGGGGCGGAGACTGCATCAGAATAACTCCTCAGCAACAAGACACCTGAGTCCTGTGCACTGTAACGTGCGCTCAACCAGGTGCGCCACCACCCAGCCCCTAGAATTTCACCTCTCTAAGGCTGCTTTTTCAGGTAGACAGAGACAGAGGGAGAGAGGGAAAGACACCACAGCATCACGGTTTTCCCCTAGTGTTGTGGGCTCAAACCTGGGTCACCTTCATGTAAACAGATACCTTTCAGGTAGGCTATCTTGCTAATGAGTACATCTTGAAATGAGACTAGATTATGTCAGTGTGAATTTATATCTAACCCTATAACCACATTCAGTGGCACAGGTACAGGTGCAGACCAGGGGTAAAGTTTTGTTAAACAAGTAACGTGGAGACAACAAAGAAGTTGAACAAGAATTTGTCTAGTGGATAAAATATTGGATCTGGGTCTCAAACCCAGGCTGAGGTGCTAGGTTTAATTCCTGGCAACACATGTGCCGAATAATACTCTGGTTCTCTCTCTGACCTCTTTTTTTCATTAATGATTAAATATGTATATATATTTTTAAAAAAAAAAAAAACTTATTTAGGGAGTTGGACGGTAGCGCAGTGGGTTAAGCGCACGTGGCGCAAAGTGCAAGGATCGGCATAAGGATCCTGGTTCGAGCCCCTGGGCTCCCCACTTTCAGGGGAGTCGCTTCACAAGCAGTGAAGCAGGTCTGCAGCTGTCTGTCTTTCTCTCCCCCTCTCTGTCTTCCCCTCCTCTCTCCATTTCTCTCTGTCCTATCCAATAACAACAACAATAATCACTACAATAATAAAACAACAAGGGCAACAAAAGGGAATAAATAAATATTAAAAATATATATTTTAAAAATATTTATTATTGGATAGAGGCAGAGAGAAATGGAGAGGGGAGGGGGAGACAGAGAGGGAGAGATACAGAGAGATACCTGTAGCTCTGCTTCACCACTTGTGAAGCCTTCCCTCTGCAGGTGGGGACCAGGGGCCTGAACCCAGGTCCTTCTGCACTGTAATGTGAGTGCTTAACCAGGTGCACCACCACAAAAAATATAGTTAAAAAATATTTATTGGGGGAGTCAGGCGGTAGCGCAGCGGGTTAAGCGCACGTGGGGCAAAACGCAAGGACCGGCGTAAGGATCCTGGTTCGAGCCCCCGGCTCCCCACCTGCAGGGGAGTCGCTTCACAGGTGGTGAAGCAGGTCTGCAGGTGTCTATCTTTCTCTCCCCCTCTCTGTCTTCCCCTCCTCTCTCCATTTCTCTCTGTCCTAGCCAACAACAATGATGACATCAATAACCACAACAATGTTAAACAACAAGGGCAACAAAAGGGAAAATAAATAAATATTAAAAAAAATATTTATTGGGAGCCAGGAGATGGTGCACGTGGTTAAGTTCACATAGTACTAAGTGGAAGGAACTGTGCAAGGACCCAAGTTTGAGCCTCTGTTTCCCCCCTGCAGCAAGGATGCTTCATAAATGGTAAAGCAGGTTGCAGGTGTCTATCTTTCTCTCTCCTTTTCTGTCTCCCCCTCCTTTTTTTTTTTTCCATCCAGGGATATTGCTGGGGCTAGGTTGCTTGCACTACGAATCCACTGCTCCTGGAGGCCATTTTTTTCAATTAAAAAATTTTTTTTAGATAGGACAGAGAAGTTGAAAGGGGAGGGGAGATAGGAAGAGAGAAAGATAGACACCTGCAGACCTGCTACACTGCCTGTGAAGCGACCCTCCCCCCCCGCAGGTGAGGAGCCAGGGGCTCAAACTGGGATCATTGCATAGGTCATTGCACTTCGTACTATGTGCCCACCTGCTCCCCTTCTCAATTTCTCTCTGTCTTAACAAATAAAAACTGTAAGAAAAAAAAAAGGAAAAAAAGGCTGAATGGCTGCCAGGATTGGTGGATTCATAGTGCTGGCACCAAGCCCCAGCAACTGGAGGTAAAAAAAAAAACTCATATATATATATATATCTATATATATATATATGAGAGAGAGAGACACCAGAGCACTGATCATCTCTGGCTTAGTGCTAGGAACTGAACCTGGGAGCTCAGAACGTCAGGCATGAAAGCCTTTTGCATAACCATTATGCTGTCTCTCCAGCTCCAAAGAGATCTTGAAAAAACAAACCAACAGGAATTTGTGCAGGAGTATGATTATAATAACTATCATCTATCATGGTGGTTAAGCTATGTAAGGAGGAAGGAATCGAGAAGCAGTGAAAGAGAAGAAAGGCCAGTGGATTTGGGGTCCAACCAGAAAGAAAGAGCTATTTCACACTGTTCAGTGAGGTAGGTCATACTTGGTGGCATACATTCCTAGAAACTGGATGATTAGGAATTAGAAAGTTTCCTCAAACTCGTAAAGAGACTCTGGCATTTTGTAATCTTCAAGCGACTTAAGGTATACAAATGCAGTAGTCCACCGGTAAGGTATGTGATCTTTCTTTGTAAAGCCTTTCCTTGGTGGACACTAATCTCCCATCTGAAGTGGAGCCAGAGCTGCGCAGTTTCATTGCTAAACGTCTTTCTAAGGGAGCAGTCTTCGAAGGGCTGGGTAACGTTGCATCTGTGGAGCTAAGGTAAGTGTAAAATGTGCTGTGTCCTGAGTTTTTATTTCTGAGTTAAACATGAGAAGTTAGGAGAAACTTCAAAACGTCAGCTCCTGTTGGACTTCCAGAACTCCAGAACTCATCTCTACAGTCTGAGTTTATGGAATGGAGTTAATCGAATGGCACAAACTCTGCCTCCTATGTGTGCTTATTTAATTTTATACTTGGGAGAAATCAAGTAATTGCTAATACTAAAGTTGCATGCTTTATAATTTGTAAAGTACTGGGGGCTGCGCAGTAGCACACTAGGTTAAGCCCACAAAGTACGAAGCACAGTGACTTGCTCAAGGATCCCGGTTCGAGCCTCTGGGGGGTTGCTTTGTAAGTGGTGAAGCAGGTCTGTAGGTGTCTTTCTGTGTCCCTCCTCTCTCAGTTTCTCTCTGCCTAGCCAATAAGATGGGAAAAATGGCCTCCAGAAGCAGTGGATTTGTAGTGCAGGCACCAAGCTCTAGTGATAACCCTGTAGGCAATAATAATAATAATAATAAATTATTATTATTATTATTATTTGTAAATTACTATCATAAATTTTGATGCCACTTGCCTTAAATAGAAGAAATAGAGTATGGACTCTCACATTCACTTTCTCTTCTTTTTAAAGTATCTTTATTTATTTGATAGAGATAGCCAGAAATCAAGAGGGAAAGGGAAGACAGAGAGACACCTATAATCCTGCATCACCACTTGCAAAACTTTCTCCCTGCAGGTGGGGATCAGGGGCTCAAACTGGAGTCCTTACATACTGTAATGTTCACTCAGCCAGGTGCATCACCACCTGGCCCCCTTACATTCATTTTCTTTTTTTTTTAATTTTTAATTTATTCATTTTCCCTTTTGTTGCCCTTGTTTTTTTTATTATTGTAGTTATTGTTGTTGTTATTGATGTCGTCGTTGTTGGATAGGATAGAGAGAAATGGAGAGAGGAGGGGAAAACAGAGAGGGGGAGAGAAAGACAGACAGCTGCAGACCTGCTTCACCGCTTGTGAAGCAACTCCCCTGCAGGTGGGGATCCGGGGACGCGAACTGGGATCTTTGCGCTGATCCTTGCGCTTTGCGCCACCTGCACTTAACCCGCTGCACTACTGCCCGACTGTAATTTATAGACTTCACTTCTCCAAACTTTTTCAGATATAGGTAGAGAGAGAGAGGAGACACACCACAGCATTGAAGCCTCCCCCAGTGTTGTTACTCACACGTGTACCGGGTCTCAAACCTGGGTTGTGTGCATAGCAAAGCAGATGCCCTTCTAGGTAAGCTGTGTTGCTGGCTCTGCATTGCGATTGTAGTTCTCTTCAGATCACACTGTTGACATCCAGTCCCTCAGGAATAGGCTATAGCCTAAAGATACAGCTGCAGGATTCAGATGTCTCATTTGCCTAGAGTTCAATGACTTGTGAAGATGTGGAGGAGGGATAGACGATGCTTACATTACTGTAAACATGGATATACTATGAAGTGACACTTACACATGTGTTTCATGTAGGGCAGGAAAATTCAAGGAAGTTCCATGACTGTTAGGCACTGCTTTAATTAAGACCATCATGGTGTATGTTCATTTACCCCCACTACTAACGTAAACCAAGAGAAGTCGTGGAAGCTCTGACCTTGGGGCAGTTCAATAGTGTTGCCAAATCAAAACAACCAGGCTAAGAGCAGTCCACAAAATTATCATAGATGCAAGAATTAGCAGAATAATACCTTTTACTTTTTGCTTTTCTAGAACTCCAGGTTACCGGGTTGGTTGTTATTACTGCCTCTTCCAACAAGACAAACTGCTTCCCGAAACAGCAACAATGGACACCGAACATAACTCTTCAGAGTATGTGGTCTGTTTTTTAGGAGGGTCTGAAAAAGGACTTGGGCTATATCCTTTCTTTGCTCTTTGAGAATGTAATAAAGTATGAGACGGCAAGTGGACTAACTCCCAACCTTCAAAAAGGTTTTCTACCACTGACTTCATGCCTTTATACCTTTAACCAGTTTGTCTTGGCTTGTTTTAGTGTACGCTTTGTATTTTTTGAGAGATTCTGTGCCAAGAGATCAAACGCTGTCTTGATTCAGTTTTTATTGCTTCCTTAAGAATTTACTTTCAGGCTTGAATTGGACAAGTATATTCAAGGACTGAAAAACAACATGAACTATGAGGTAAGATGATTCATTTAATAGTTTTTTGGAACTGAGATGATTAACATTGAAATTGCCATACTTACAAGATCAGACAGATAGACACTAAGACACCTAAATTCTAAAAAGGTGCTACCTTGTGGGTAGTAGACAGGTTATTATTATTATTACCACTTTTTGTGATGAACAGTTCTCTTTTATTACTTAAAATTTTTTTTAATATTTATTTATTTATTTCCCCTTTTGTTGCCCTTGTTTTTTATTGTTGTTGTAGTTATTGTTGTTATTGATGTCGTTGTTAGATAGGACAGAGAGAAATGGAGAGAGGAGGGGAAAACAGAGGAGGGGAGAGAAAGAGAGACACCTGCAGACCTGCTTCACCACATATGAAGCGACTCCCCTGCAGGTGGGGAGCCGGGGCTCCAACTGGGATCATTACGCAAGTCCTGGCGATTTGTGCCACATGCGCTTAACCCGCTGCGCCGCCACCCGACTCCCTATTTTACTACTTTTTAGTTTTTCTCATTTTTAAAAATTTTGATTTACAAAATTATGAGATGACAGGGGTATAATTCCACACCTTTCCCTCCACTAGAGTTCTCTGTCCCCATTCCCTTCATTATAAATTGTAATAGTTCTCACAAGGTCACAGATAGGAGTTGACTATTATTTCTATAACTACCTATATTTATTTATATTTACCCCCCCCCATGGTCCTGCCATCTCTTCTTTTTTTTAAATTTATTTTTATTTATTTATTTTTCATTTTGTTGCCCTTGTTGTTTTTTATTGTTGTTGTAGTTGTTATTATTATTGATGTCATTGTTAGGACAGAGAGAAATGGAGAGTGGGGAGCTGGGGGCTCGAACTGGGATCCTTAAGCCAGTCTTTGCGCCCGACTCCCTTTTTCCTGATTCTTAATCATTTAAGATTTGGATCCTGGGCTGGAGAGATATCTCACTGGGTGATGCGTGCCTTGCCATGAGCACAGCAACAGATTAAGCACCACACAACATGATAGTGTTGCCGTACCAGGGAGAGCTCTTGTATGTATCTTTTTCTGTCTATCTGATGGAAAACTTGGCTGGGAGCAGTGAAATTACACATGTGCAAAGTCCTGCCTCGAAGGAAAAATGAAGAGATTTATATTCTGTTCAAAACAAATGGCCCATGAAGCCTTTAGCACCAGAGCCATACCAGACACTGTTATGACTGTCCTTGAATTCAACATCAAAGATGTAGAAATATTTCATGTTTTGTTAATTGATATTTTATAAATTAGATACATTAATATTGATTATCCATGCTCTTTAAAAAACTATGCATTCAGCTTGTAGCAGTTCAGCTTGCAGCAGTTGTTAAAATCATAATTCTGATAAATTTACTACCCATTACATATGGCACTAATTCCTTTTCCTTGTCTTGTACTAAGATATTGCAGGCAGAGAAGGATAGTATAAGCGTGCACAAGGACACGGGGAAGCTCTCCCAGACTGGAGCCATTCCTGTGGGACACTAGTCCTCAGAGAGCCTAAAAACTTGGCATGCACCCGGCAGTACGCCAGACAACTGGAGCAGACCAGAGTGCTTTGAGGAGTTAATGTCCCTGTTTACATTTTGCATGTGAATTATCTGTCTGCATTCATTCATCCATTTAGTCAACAGGCGCTTGACAAACTCATGCATGGATGATTCAGACATGGTACCTGGTGCTGAGGACATAAAGGTTATTATTTAAATATTTTAAATTTATTTTCTTTTTTTGTTGCCCTTGTTTTTTTTATTGTTGTTGTAGTTATTGTTGTTATTAATGTTGTCATTGGATAGGACAGAGAGAAATGGAGAGAGGAGGGGAAGACAGAGAGGGGGAGAGAAAGATAGACACCTGCAGACCTGCTTCAGTGCTTGTGAAGCGACTCCCCTGCAGGTGGGGAGCCGGGGCTCGATTGGGGATCCTTAGGCCAGCCCTTGTGCTTCGTACCACATGCGCTTAACCCGCTGCGCTACCACCTAATGCCCCATAAAGGTTATTAAGAGAGTATTTCCTTTTTAAAAAATTTTAGGGTTGGGGAAATAGCATAATGGTGAAGCAAAAGACTCTCATGCCTGAGTCACCAGAGGTCCCAGGTTCAATCCCCAGCACCACCATAAGCTAGAGCTGAGCAATGTTCTGACCTATATCTCTCTATTTAAATAAATAAAAAAATTTTAATTATTTATTAGAGGCAGAGAGAAATCGAGATGGGAGGGGGAGATAAAGGGAACGAGACAGACACCTGCAGCCCTATTCCACCACTCATGAAACTTCCCTCTGTAGGTGGGGACCAGGGGCTTGAACCTGGGTCCCTGTGCACTGTTATGTGTGTGTGTGCACCTAACCAGTTGCCACTTCCTGGTCCCCTAAGAGAGTATTTCCAATAAGTACATGGTATAGGAGCAATGGAGAGTAGACATATCAATGTCCAGCTTCTATTAATTAAGTGTGCTCATTTTATAAATTTTTTTCTTCTTCTTTTTTAAAGATCTATATATTTCTTTCTCTTTTTTCTTTTTCTCTCTTCTTTTTTTTTTTTTTTTTTTTGCCTCCAGGGATACTGCTGGGTGCCTGCACTACATCCACTGCTTCTGGTGGTCATTTTTTTCCATTTTTGTTGTTGTTGGATAGGACAGAGAGAAATTGAGAGAGAAGGGGAAGATAGAGAGGGGGAGAGATAGACACCTGCAGACCTGCTTCACTGCTTATGAGGTGATCCCCTGCAGGTGGGGAGCCAGGGGCTTGAACCCGTATCTTTGAGTGGTCCTTGTACTTTCTATTATGTGCACTTAACCTGGTGTGCTACCACCTGACCCCTATTTCTTTTTTTTTTGATTTTTTTTTTTTTTTTTAGATTTTATTTACTTATGAGAAAGACAGGAGGAGAGAGAAAGAACCAGATATCACTCTGGCACATGTGTTGAACTTGGGGCCTCATGCTTGAGAGTCCAAAGCTTTATCACTGTGCTACCTCCCGGACCACTCCTTTATTTTTTATGAGAGAGAGCCAGAGGAAAAGATAGAGATACTGAGGCCTGTAGCACTGGTCAGCTCTGGTTTATGGTGGTGCTGGGGATTGATTCTGGGGCTTCAGAGCCTCAGGCATGAAAGTCTTCTTGCATAACCATTATGCTATTTCCCCAGCCAAAGAGAGGACAGAGAAATGAGAGAGGAGGGGGAGATAGAGCCGGAGAGAGAAAGACACCTGCAGGGGGCCTGATGGTGGCACACCAGGTTAAGTACACATAGTGTAAGGCCTAGATTTAATAACCTTGGTGGCAAAACAAACAAAAAACCCCCTGCATATCACCATATTTAAGAATCCAGGTTCTGGGAGTCGGGTGGTAGTGCAGTAGGTTAAGTGCAGGTGGCACAAAGCGCAAGGATCAGCGTAAGGATCCCGGTTCAAGCCCCTGGTTCCTCACCTGCAGGGGAGTCGCTTCACAGGTGGTGAAGCAGGTCTGAAGGTGTCTTTCTCTTCCTGTCTCTTGTTTTCCCCATCTCTCTTGATTTCTCTCTCTGTCCTATCCAACAACAACAACAATAACAACTACAACAATAAAAAACAAGGGCAACAAAAGGGAATAAATATTTTAAAAAACTTAAAAAAAAAAAGAATCCAGGTTCTATTCCCCATTTCCCACCTGCAGGGGAAAGATTCATGAGTAGTGAAGCAGTGCTCTAGGTGTTTATCTTTCTCTTTCCCTCTCTTTTTTATTTTATTTTTTTTATTTTTAATAGTTTATTATTACTGTGTTTGTTTTATTTATTTTTTTAAATTTTATTTATTTTATTTTTGAGAGAGATGCAGAGAGAGACACACAGAGAGAGAAACACCAGAGCACTGTTCAGCTCTGGCTTATGGTGGTGCGGGGGATTGAATCTGGGACTTAGGAGCCTCAGGCATGAGAGTCTGTTTGCATAACCATTATGCTGTCTCCCCCACCCTCTTATTTTATTTTATTTTATTTTATTTTATTTTTTGCCTCCAGGGTTATCGTTGGGGCTCAGAGCCAGCATTACAAATCCACTGCTCTTGGTGGTCTTTTTTTTTTTTTTCCATTTATTTATTTACATCAGAGCACTGCTCAGCTCTAGCTTATGGTGGGATGGGGGATTGAACCTAGAATTTATAAGCCTCAGGCATGAGAGTCTTTTTGCATACCACTATGCATTCTCCCCTGCTCTTTTCACACTTTTTTAATTGGATAGGACAGAGAGAAATTGTGAAGGAAGGGGGGATAGAGAGGGAGAGAGAAAGATAGACAGCTGCAGACTCGCTTCAACAGTCATGAGGCATCTCCCTGCAGGTGAGGAGTTGGGGATTGAACCTGGACCCTTGAGCGGGTCCTTGTGCTTAGTACTGTGTGCACTTAACTGGTTATGTGACCGCCTAACCTCCTTTCTCCTCTCCACCTCCCTCTTCCCTCTCAATTTCTCTGTTCCATCAAATAAAAATAAATAAATAAATAAATAAATAAATAAATAACGGAAAAAATGGCCATCAGGTGCAGTGGATTCATTGTGTAGAAATGGAGCCTCAGTGATAACCCTGGTGGCAAAAAAAAGAAAGAAAGAAAGAAAAGAAAGTCAGGGCTGGGGAGATAGCATAATAGTTAGCAAAAAGACTTTCATGCTTGAGACACTAGAGGTCCCAGGCTCAATCCCCAGTATCACCATAAGCCAGAGCTGAGCAGTGCTTTCTTTGGTAATAACAGCAACAGTAATAGGGACCCGGTGGTGGCGCACCTGGTTGAGCGCACATGTTACAATGTGCAAGCCCCTGGTCCCCATCTGCAAGGGGAAAGCTTCACAAGTGGTGAGACAGGGTTTCAGGTCTCTCTCTCTCTTTCTTTATCTTCCCTTTCCTCTCAATTTCTGTCTATCCAACAAATAAAGATAATTAAAAAACAGTAATAACATAAAGAAAAGAGATTCACTACAGAATTAATCCCCATTCTACTCAAACAGGCCCCAAAAGGGACATCATAGCTCTATTTCCTTTAAAAAAGGAGTTGTCTGGGGGCTGGGTGGTAGTGCAGTGGGTTAAGTGCACGTGGCGCAAAGCGCATGGACCGGCTTAAGGATCCCGGTCTGAGCCCCCGGCTCCCCACCTGCAGGGTGGGTCACTTCACAGGTGGTGAAGCAGGTCTGCAGGTGTCTATTTTTCTGCAGGTGTCTATTTTTCTCTCCCCCCCACTCTGTCTTCCCATCCTCTCTCGATTTCTCTCTGTCCTATCCAACAATGATGACATCAATAACAACAATAATAATAACCACAACAACGATAAACAACAGGGGCAACAAAAAGGGAGAAAATAGCCTCTGGGAGCAGTGGTTTTGTGGTGCAGGCACCGAGATCCTGTAATAACCCTGGAGGCAAAAATAAAATAAATAAATAAATAAAAAGTAAAAAAAAAAAAAGGAGTTGTCTGCTCTAGTTATTTTTACTGTGAAAAGTGTGGAAGAGAGCACAGACTGCTGCGCATGAGGCTCTGGATTTGAGCCCCTGGCCATCACACGTGAGTGCCGTGCAAAAGAAAAGCTTCACAAGGTGTGGAGCAGGGAGAGATCTTAAGTCTACTAAGGTGATGGTTTAAATCAAAGCAAATGATGTTTTCTTTTGACCTAGGAAAAGGGTTTGGAAAACCACATAAAGTCCTACCTGAGCAGCTGGTTTGAAGATGTTGTATGCCCAATCCAAAGGGTGGTTCTTCTCTTTCAGGAGAAGCTGACTTTTCTGCTCCACGCCGTAAGTGTTGCCCAAACAAAAGCATTCCCTTAACCAAGAATCACTCTGGCAGAGTACAGACTATTATAGTATCCTCATTTCTCTGAACATTATCTCCATTCACCAAATATTTGTTCAAACTGTTTTTTTTTTATTTGATAGGAGAGAGAGAAAATAGTACGGGTGGGGGAGACATAGAGGAAGAGAGAGAGAGAGACACTTGACCTGCTTCACTGCTCATGCGGCATCCTCCAGGCAGGTGGAGAGTTGGGGCTTGAACCTGGGTCCTCGCACATGGTAACATGTGCCCTTACCCAGGTGTGCCACCACTCATCCCCCTCCCCCAAATTATGTTTTTTTTTTTTGTTTGTTTGTTTTTTTTACCAGAGCACTGCTCAGCTCTGGCTTATGGTGGTGTGGGGGATTGAACCTGGGACTTCGGTGCCTCAGACATGAGTGTCTCTTTGCATAACCATTATGCTATCTACCCCCGCACCCAAACTATGTCTTTCTATCAAGATACACTACGTATTATGTACTCAGAGCTAGCAAGTTACATTACAAAAGTAGAACTGCAAATACTGACCGAGTCTTCTTAGTAGCTAAAACACTTTTTAAAAGGGCTTATTTATTGTGTCCTGGGAGGTGGCTTAATGGAGGTCCCAAGTGCAAGCCCTGACATTGTATGCGCCAGAGTGATACTCTAGTTCTCTTTTCTCTCTCTTTCTCATTCACAAATAAATCTTTTAAAAAAGGGGTGGTGGTGGTGGCGCAACCAGTTAAGCACACACAGTACTAAGCACAAGGACCCTTGCAAGGACCTGGGTTCAAGCCCCCAGCTCCCTACCTGCAGGGGGGGAGGGGGTCACTTCATAAGCAGTGAAGCAGGTTTGCAAATGTCTATCTTTTTTTTTAGTAACTTAAAAAAAATTATCTTTATTTATTTATTGGACAGAGACAGCCAGAAATCAAGAGGGAAGGGGGTGATAGAGAGGAAGAGAGACCCTTGCAGCCCTGCTTCACCATTCGCAAAGCTTTCCCCCTGCAGGCGGGGACCGGGGGCTCAAACCCAGGTCCTTGCACACTATAATGTGTGCGCTCAGCCAGGTGTGCCACCACCCAGCCCCGAAAGTGTCTATCTTTTTCTCCCTGCCTCCTGTCACATAAGAATGGAAAAAATGGCCACCAGAAATTCATGGTGCTGACAGCAAGCCCCAGTAATAACCCTGGAGGGGGGAAAAACAAAAGAACAGGGCCAGCGAGATAGTGCACTTGGTTAGTGTTCTTGCTTTGCTGTGGGCACAACCCAGGCTTAAGCCTGGCCTCCACCTTACTGAGGGAAGCCTCAGTGCTGTGGTGTTCTTTTTTTATCTGTCTCTCTACCTCTGTTTCCTTTTTTTTTTTCTACCTGAAAAAGTCATCCTGGGACAGTGAAGCCCCCTCTCCTCCCCAAAAAAGATTATTGTGTTAATTAGGAGGAGAGTTAGAGCACCACTCTGGCACATATGGTGATGTTGGGGATCACACCGAGGGCCTCAGACTTAGAAGGCAGGTGCTCCACTTGTTTCGCAACCTCTTGGACTAGTAGGATCAAGCATGTAGACAAAATTATTTAAAAATATATCTATTTATTTTATGGGATGCAGAGAGAAAGCACCACGCCAGTATATGACGCAGGTATGAAGCTAGGGCCTTGTGCATGCAAGTTCTGCCTGACACAGTTGGGGAGAAGGCTTGTTTTGTCTTGTCTTCTCTAGGGCTTCAGTGCAGCAGAGGCAGACAGAGAGGCAGTAGACCCACAGTACTGAAGCTTCTTCCAATACACTGGGGGCTGGGCTCTGGGAGAGGGTTTTAACATTTTTTATCAAATATCTTAATTTATCATTCTTTTTTAATTTATTCTTTGCCTCCAGGGTTATGGCTGGGGCTCGGTGCCTGCACTACGAACCCACTGCTCCTGGCGGCCACCTTTTTTCCATTGTTGTTTTTGCTGTTATTGTTGTTGTTGCTGCAGTTGTTGTCATCGGGTAGGACTGAGAGAAATGGAGAGAGGAGGGGAAGACAGAGAGGGGAAGAGAAAGATAGATACTTGAAGACCTGCTTCACTGCTTGTGAAGCGACTCCCCTGCAGGTGGGGAGCCAGGGGTTCAAACCCGAGGTCCTTACACCAGACCTTGTGCTCGCACTATGTGCGCTTAACCCGGTGTGCTACCGCCTGCCCCTCTAAATATTTTGATTTATTTCAATATTTTATTCATTCCATAGAGACAGAAATCTAGAGAGAGCATGCAAGAGGGAGGAAATGAGGGGAGGAAAGAGAGAAAGAGAGAGAGAGAGAGAGAGAGAGAGAGAGAGGACAAGAACTGTCTTACTGCTTATAAAGCTTTTCCTCTGCAGGTGGGGACCAGGGGCTGGAACTTGGGTCCTTGTACATTGTAAAACATGTACTCAGCTGGGTGTGCTACTGCCTGGTCATGAGGCTTTTAATTTTTTAAAAAAAGGGTGATAAAAGAAAAATCCAAAGTAAAAAAAAACCTGGATCCTTACGCGGTCCTTGTGCTTCGCTCCATGTATGCCTTAACCCACTGCGCTACTGCCTGACCCCCGATTAAAAATTTTTTTAAAAGATTTTGTTTATTTATTTATTTATGAGAAAGCTAGGAGGAGAGAGAAAGAACCAGGCATCACTATTGTACATGTGCTACCGGGGATTGAACTCAGGACCTCATGCTTGAGAGTCCAATGCTTTATCCACTGTGCCACCTCTGGGATCAAGAAGATGAAATTTTTGACTCAGGAAATTTTGTTATCTTCCCTAGTGTAGGTCTAGGGTTTTCTTCCCTAGTTTTGCATTTTTTTTTTTTTTTCCTCCAGAGATAACACTGGGGCTTGGTGCTGGCACTATGAATCTATTGCTCCTGGCAGCCATTTTTTTTTTTTCATTTTTATTGGATAGGACAGGGAGAAACAGAGAGGAGGGGAAGATAAAGAGGGAGAGAGACAGACACCTGCTGACTTGCTTCAGCTGTTGTGAAGCAACGTCCCCTGCAGGTGGGGAGCTAGAGACTTGAACCAGGACCCTTCTTTTTTTTTTTTTTTCCCAAAAATGCATATTTTAATTTTCATTTTTCATTTTTTAATTTCTTTATTGGGGAATTAATGTTTTACATTCAACAGTAAATACAATAGTTTGTACATGCATAACATTCCCCAGTTTCCCATATAATAATACAACCCCCACTAGGTCCTCTATCATCCTTCATGGACCTGTATTCTCTACACCCACCCACCCCCACCCCAGAGTCTTTTACTTTGGTACGATATGACAAATCCATTTCAGGTTCTACTTGTGTATTCTTTTCTTTTTTTAATTGGGGAATTAATGTTTTACATTCAACAGTAAGTACAATAGTTTGTACATGCATAACATTCCCCAGTTTCCCATATAACAATACAACCCTCACTAGGTCCTCTGTTATCCTTCCTGGACTTGTATTCTCCCCACCCCACCCATCCCAGAGTCTTTTACTTTGGTGCAATACGCCAATTCCATTTCAGGTTCTACTTGTGTTTTCTTTTCTGATCTTGTTTTCAACTTCTGCCTGAGAGTGAGATCATCCCATATTCATCCTTCTGTTTCTGACTTATTTCACTTAACATGAATTTTTCAAGGTCCATCCAAGATCGGCTGAAAACGGTGAAGTCACCATTTTTTACAGCTGAGTAGTATTCCATTGTGTATATATACCACAACTTGCTCAGCCACTCATCTGTTGTTGGGCACCTGGGTTGCTTCTAGGTTTTGGCTATTACAAATTGTGCTGCCAAGAACATATGTGTACACAGATCTTTTTGGATGGATGTGTTGGGTTCCTTAGGATATATCCCCAGGAGAGGAATTGCAGGGTCATAGGGTAGGTCCATTTCTAGCCTTCTGAGAGTTCTCCAGACTGTTCCCCACAGAGGCTGGACCAATTGACATTCCCACCAATAGTGTAGGAGGGTTCTTTTGACCCCACACCCTCTCTAGTGTTTGCTGCTGTTACCTTTTCTGATGTAGGACATTCTCACAGGAGTGAAGTGGTATCTCATTGTTGTCTTGATTTGCATTTCTCTGACAATCAGAGACTTGGAGCATTTTTTTCATGTGTTTCTCGGCCTTTTGGATCTCTTCTGTGGTGAATATTCTGTCCAAGTCCTCCCCCCACTTTTGGATGGGGTTATTTGTTGTCTTGTTGTTGAGTTTGGCAAGCTCTTCATATATGTTGGTTATTAAACTGTCTGATGTATGGCATGTAAAGATCTTCTCCCATTCTGTGAGGGGTCTCTTGGTTTCGGTAGTGGTTTCTTTTGCTGTGCAGAAGCTTTTTAATTTGATGTTGTCCCATAGGTTTATACTTGCCTTAGTCTTCTTTGTAATTGGATTAATTTCATTGAAGATGTCTTTAAAATTTATGCAGAAAAGAGTTCTGACAATATTTTCTTCTAAGTATCTGATAGTTTCTGGTCTAACATCCAAGTCCTTGATCCACTTGGAATTTACTTTTGTATTTGGTGAAATACAGTGATTCAGTTTCATTCTTATGCATGTTTCAACCCATTGTTTCCAACACCATTTGTTGAAGAGACTCTGCTTTGCCCATTTAATAGTCCATTTAACCTTTGTCAAAGATTAGATGTCCCATAGGTGTGGAGGAGGACCCTTCTTCAGGTCCTTGCACTTCACACTAAGTGAAGCCTGCTTTAAGCCCGTGAGCCACCACCCTTCCTGCTTTTGCATTTTTTCTGTTTTAAAATAGGGGTTGTTAAAGTCAGTGGAAAAACTGGAAATCTTGGGAGTGTTGTTTGCGTTGAATTACAGTTGTTTTTTTGAGAAACAGTTCTTTGAAAACTATTTGAAATATCTTACCAAGAAGGGACAGGCTGGTGACACACATCACCGTGTGTAAGGTGCTGGGTTCAAGCCCCTGATCCTCACCTGCAGGGAGAAGCTTCACAAGCAGTGAAGCAATTCTGCAGGTGGTCTTTCTTTTTCTCTCCCTCTTAAGTTTTCTCTGTGCTTTCAAAATTAAAAAAAAAAGTATCTTACTAAGAAATATGTTGAGAACAATCTTAGTGATCAGCTTCACACAGTCACATCTGATAGGGCGATTTAGGAACTTCCTTACTTTCAGTTTAGGCAGAATGAAGATGGATCTCAGTCTGAGGAGTAGGTCAAGTCTCCTCTTATAGAATTTTGTTTACATTAAAGACACAACAACAACTGAGGAACACAGAAGAAACATTAGAAATGCTTTTTAAAAAATTTATTCCCTTTTGTTGCCCTTGTTTTATTGTTGTAGTTATTATTGTTGTTGTCATTGTTGGGGTAGGACAGAGAGAAATGGAGAGAGGAAGGGAAGACAGAGAGGGGGAGAGAAAGATAGACACCTGCAGACCTGCTTCACCGCCTGTGAAGTGACCCCCCGCCCCCTGTCGGTGAGGAGCCGGGGGCTCGAACTGGGATCCTTGAGCTGGTCCTTGCGCTTTGCACCACTTGCGCTTAACCCGCTGCGCTACCGCCCTACTCCCCTAGAAATGCTTTTTTAAAAATAATATTTATTTATTTATTTATTTATTTATTTATTCCCTCTTGTTGCCCTTGTTGTTAGAAATGCTTTTAAATTTATTAATAAAAAAATTGTAATTTGACCATTACAAAAACTAAGGGAAATATAGCCTAGGAATTGGCAAAGTGGGTAAAGTGTGGGTCTTGCAAAAATCATGGCCTGAGTTTCAGTTCATGGCATCACATGTCCCAGAGTGATGCTCTGGTTCTCTCTTTCTTCCCTTCATAAACAAAACAGGGGGCCAGACAGTAGCGCAGCAGGTCAAGTGCATGTGGCTCAAAGCACACAGACTGGCATAAGGATCTTGGTTCGAGTCCCCGGCTCCCCACCTGCAGGGGAGTCCCTTTACAAGCAGTGAAGCAGGTCTGCAGGTGTCTGTCTTTCTCTTCCCCTCCTTGTCTTCCCCTCCTCTTTCAGTTTCTCTGTCCTGTACAACAACAACAATAACAACAACAACAACGATAAACAACAAGGGCAACAAAAAGGAACAAATGGCCTCTAGGAGCAGTGGATTCATAGTGTAGGCACCGAATCCCAGTGATTACCCTAGACTGGTGACAAAAAAAAATATATATATAAAAACCCAAAAACAAACAAACAAAAACAAGGCAAGCCTGAATGCTCTTTCTCCATTTTTTTTTTTTTTTTTTTTTTTTTTTAGTCAGATCAGCTCTGGCTTCTGGTGGTAAAGGGAATTGAACCTGGGACTTTGGAGCTTCAGGCATGAGAGTCTATTTTTGCATAACCTTTATGCTATCTACCCCTGCCTTCAAACCTGAATGTTCTTACATATTGTCTTTCTCTTGTAGGCTCTGAGTTATACTCCTGTTGAGGTTAAAGAATCAGATGAAAGAACAGAAAGAGACATTAACAGGTAAGGGATGCAGATTTTGCATAGAGCAAATCTTTCCCATAACCAGTCTTATTTTGACTCCCACTCCCTCCCCTCCCCTTTACACCGCCCTATTCTGCATTACTGCTTGTGGAAAAAGGCTTATGTATATGGCAGGTTTCTGAGTGTAGCCAGTCTTCAAGGCCTCATTCACGAAGGCACTGTGACATCTTTGTGCATGGCCATGACAGAGGAGCAGCACAGGTCTGTGGTCATCGATTGCAGTAACTCCCAACCACAGCTCTACAACGCAGGTGAGCCCATGTCTCTGAGGTAGCCTTCCTGTGGCTCCTATGAATCTGTTTTCCTTTTTTTTTTTTTTAATATTTACTTATTTATTCCCTTTTGTTGCCCTTGTTGTTTTATTATTGTACTTATTATTGCTGTTGTTATTGATGTCGTTGTTGTTGGACAGGACAGAGAGAAATGGAGAGAGGAGGGGAAGACAGAGAGGGGGAGAGAAAGATAGACACCTGCAGACCTGCTTCACCGCCTGTGAAGGGACTCCCCTGCAGGTGGGGAGCCGGGGGCTTGAACTGGGATCCTTACGGTGGTTCTTGCGCTTTGTGCCACGTGCGCTTAACCCGCTGCGCTACCGCCCGACTCCGTTTTCCTTTTCTTTTTTGCATGCAGGACTTCACTGCACCTGTGCAGTTCCACTGCTCCAGATGGACTCTCCCCCTCTTATTTATTTATTTATTTATTTGGATAGTCACAGAGAGAAATCAAGAGGGTTGGGGGAGATAGAGAGGGGGAGAGAAACATTGACAGTGGGGCCTGGCAGTAGCGCGCCAGGTTAAGTGCATATAGTGCAAAGCACAAGGACCTGTGCAAAGATCCAGGCTGGAGCTTCCGGCTCCTCACCTGCAGGGGCGTCACTTCGCAAGCAGTGAAGCAAATCTGTGAGTGTCTGTCTTTCTCTCCCCCTCTCTGTCTTCCCCTTCTCTCTCCGTTTCTCTCTGTCCTATCCAATTAAAAATGGCCTCCAGGAGCAGTGGACTCGTATTGCAGGCACTGAGCTCCAGTGATAACCCTGGAGCCGTAAAGAAAAATAAAAAGAAAAGAAAGAAAAAGAGACAGAGTCACTGCTTGTGAAGCATTCCCCCTGCAAGTAGGGACCAGTGTCTTGAACACAGGTTCTTGTGCATGGTAACACATATACTCAACTAGGTGCACCACTGCCTAATCTATCTTATACCTTTGAGAGAGAGAGAGAGAGAGAGGAGAGAGAGAGGCAGAGGGAGATGGACAGGGAGAGGGAGAGGGAGATAGAGACCAAGACTGTAGCACTTGTCAGGGGGCTCAAATACAGATCCTTAAGCACTGAAAATGTGCTTTCTACTGAGTGAGTCATCACTTCCTCCCACTGTTTTTATTTTCTTTTTAAAAGATTTTATTTATTTATTTATTAATGAGAGAAATAGGAGGGGAGAGAGAGAGACAGAGATAGAGAGAGAAAGAACCAGACATCACTTTGGTACATGTGCTGCTGGGGATTGAACTCAGGACCTCTTGTTGAGAGTCCCATGCTTTATCCACTGCACCACCTCCCGGACTACCTGTTTTTCTTTTCTTTCTCTCTTTCCCTCTCTCCCTTCTCTTTCCTTCCGTGTGCATTAAGAACAAAGTGGGCTAGGGACACAGTGTAGTGGTTATGCAAAAATACTTTCACAGGGGTGGGGTGGGAGAGTGGGCAGTAGCGCAGTGGGTTAAGCGCACGTGGCATGAAGCGCAAGGACCAGCATAAGCATCCTGGTTCGAGCCTCTGGCTCCCCACCTGCAGGGGAGTCACTTCACTAGTAGAGAAGCAGGTCTGCAGGTGTCTGTCTTTCTCTCCCCCTCTCTGTCTTCCCCTCCTCTCTCCATTTCTCTCTGTCCTGTCCAACAATGATGACATCAATAACAATAATAACTAAAACAATAAAACAACAAGGGCAACAAAAGGGAAAAAAATAGCCTCCTGGAGCAGTGGATTCCTGGTGCAGGCACTGAGCCCCAGCAATAACCCTGGAGGCAAAAAAAAAAAAAACTTTGATGGGGACCAGGCAATGATGCACCTGGTTAACTGCACATGTTACCAAGAGCAAGAACTCAAGTTCAAGCTCCTGGTCCCCACCTGCAGGGGGGGAAGCTTCATGAGTGGTGAAGCAGGGTTGTCGGGGTCTCTCTGTATCTCCCCCCTTCCCTCTCAGTTTCTTTCTGTCCTATCAAATAAAAAATAATAAAATTCAACAAAGGCAACAAAAGGGAATAAATAATTTTATTAAAAAATAATAAAATTTAAATATTTTAATAATTTTATGCCTGAGGCACCAAAGGTCCTTGGTTTAACCCCCAGTATTACCATGAGAGCTGAACTGTTTTGGAGGAAAAAAAAACAACAAGTAAACTGCAGGGTAGGGGAAGTATAGCTCACTTGGACGGTGCGCTGCTTTGCCGTGTGAGCAGCCTCCACTGCGCTGAAGGAAGCTTCCTGCTGTGGTCTCTTTCACTCTCTCTGCCTTCCCTTTTTTTTTTTTTTTTTTTAATTTTCCCTTTTGTTGCCCTTGTTTTTTCTTTATTGTTGTAGTTATTGTTGTAGTTATTGATGTCGTTGTTGTTAGATAGGACAGAGAGAAATGGAGAGAGGTTGGGAAGACAGAGGGGGAGAGAAAGACAGACACCTGCAGACCTGCTTCACCGCCTGTGAAGCGACTCCCCTGCAGGCGGGGAGCCGGGGGCTCGAACCTGGATCCTTAAGCCGGCCCTTGCGCTTTGCGCCACCTGTGCTTAACCCGCTGTGCTACCGCCTGACTCCCTCCCATTTGTTTTAAAAATGATGCAAATGTATCCTTCTTGCTTTGTACACTTTTTTTTTTACATGTTTATCCAAAACTCAGCAAAACCAATACCAATTTTGCAATTACATCATGGCTACTAATTCCCCTTGCAGATATGTAGAGAATCTTTTACTATGTTCACTGAGATAGCTACAAAACTCTGTGTAAAGGCAGTATTTGAACAAGCCACTGTGTCTAGCAATAGGAAAGTTAGTAAACTGATATTGAGATAATGGAACAACATGTAGCAATGAAAAGGAGTGAACTAGATAGAACTGGGTGTCTCAGTATTGCTGACAAACACATTGATTAATTACTGTCTCTAGACCACATCAGAAGTCTTAAATAATTCACTAGAAGTATCTTTATGAATAAATACAGAATAAATGTCTTGTGCTTTGTAGCATTTTATTTGTTTAATTTTTCTTAAATATTTTATAGGAAGCAATCGGTTCTGTGAGGATTGGATGCAGGCTTTTTTAAATAGTACTGAAGGAGGTAACCCTTTTCTTTTTCGACAAGTACTGGAGAACTTTAAACTAAAGGTAATTAATTGATTGTGTTCCAAGAACCACATTTTTTTGTGTGTGAATTTTAATTGGTATCAGTAACAGTTAAAAAAAAAAACTTCTTTACAAGTATATAGTTTACAAGTATGTTTACAAGTATATGGGACTAAATTGGACATCCTCAAAACTGATCTATTCAGAAGACATTTGCTGTATTTGTGGTTTTTGATG
Organism: Erinaceus europaeus; assembly: GCF_950295315.1. Lineage (NCBI taxonomy): Eukaryota > Metazoa > Chordata > Mammalia > Eulipotyphla > Erinaceidae > Erinaceus > Erinaceus europaeus. The sequence goes on from NC_080173.1 coordinate 73,313,566, forward strand.
GCTTCTGCATATATATATATATATATTTTTTAAGAATTTATTTATTTATTCATGAGAAAGATAGGAGAAGAGAAAACCAGCCATCACTCTGGTACATGTGCTGCCGGGGATCGAACTCATGATCTCATGCTTGAGAGTCTAGTGCCTTAGCCACTGCGCCACCTCCTGGACCACCTGCTTAATTATCTGTTCCAGTGAAGTGGGTTAAGTGCTCGCTTACATTTCATGGACATCATTTTTTTTTCTCGGGGGGGTGGGGAGGTGACTGGGCATCATACAATTTATGACATTTTGGTTGGAAGGTTAAAAAAAGTGATTTGGGATTTGGGGGCTGGATGGTGGTGCACCTGGTTGAGCGCACATATTACAATGCGCAAGGACCTGGGTTCGAGCCCCTGGCCCCCACCTGCAGGGGGAAAGCTTCACAAGTGGTAAAGCAGTACTGCAGGTGTCTGTCTCTCTTCCTCACTATCACCCCCTTCCCTCTTGATTTCTGGCTGTCTCTATCCAAATAAATAAATAAATAAAATTTAAAAAGAGTGATTCAGTACACAAGGCTTAAAAATTCTAGTAGGGGGAACTGGGCGGTAGCACAGCGGGTTAAGCATTGGTAGCGCAAAGCGCAAGGACCGGCATAAGGATCCAGATCCCCGGCTCCCCACCTGCAGGGGAGTCGCTTCACAGGCAGTGAAGCAGGTCTGCAGGTGTCTATCTTTCTCTCCCCCTCTCTTGTCTTCCCCTCCTCTCTCCATTTCTCTCTGTCCTATCCAACAATGATGACATCAATAACAACAACAATAACTACAACAATAAAACAAGGGCAACAGAAGGGAATAAATAAATAAATAAAAAGGAATAGGTGGAGTTAAAAAAAATTCTAGTACGGAAAAGTGCTGTCAGCTTATTTAGGGGATTTAAAATTAAAAAAAATGTTTTATTTTTACACCAGAGCATTGCTCAGCTCTGGCTTATGGTGGTGTGGGAGATTGAACCTAGAACTTCAGAGCCTCAGGCATGAAAGTCTCTTCACATAACCATTATGCTATCTACCCCCACCTTTTTTTTGTAAAGTATTTTACTGTAGGTAGGACATTTTTTCTACCAAGGTCAAATCATATTAGCAATAAAAACAATGCAAGTATCTGCAAAGCACATCTTAGCAATATGTTGTCTAGGAGATGTTTTCTAGGCTTCACTATTATCTTACTAAACACATTTACTTGGGTAATCTTTTCTAGGCCATACAAGATACAAATAATTTGAAGAGATTTATTCGACAGGCCGAAATGAATCATTATGCTTTATTTAAATGTTACATGTTCCTAAAGAACTGTGGTAGCGGGGATATCCTTTTGAAGATTGTTAAAGTAGAACATGAAGAAATGCCTGAAGCCAAAAATGTGGTGGCCGTCCTGGAAGAATTTATGAAAGAAACTCTTTCTCCAAGTGTCTGATCATATGCTGTGAGATAATTATGTTGTGAAACTGTATATTTGAGCCTTGTGTTGGAAATTGTAATTGTTATCATTGTTCACAGGATTGCTATTTAAGATTATTTGGTATGCATTCTAGATTTTTTGATTCTGTACTTTAACATTTTAACTTAATTAACATATTCACTGAATACTATATAGATATTATATGTTAAAGTTATGCATAAATTCTAGACTTCAGGAAGTTGTTTGTTAACATTTTCAAAGGGGATATTATGACTTTTTTTTCAGGAGTTTGATGCAGTATTTAGTAAAATGTTCTCCCCGAAAAGTCGTAATTCTTTTTCAGTGGGCAATAGCATCTTTAAAAGTAAAAATCCTAGGTGCCAGGTGGTGATGCACCTGGCTGAGCGCATACAATACAGTGTGCAAAGGACCCGGTGTTAAAGTCCCCGGCACCTCACCTGCAGGTGTCTCTCTGCTTCATTCCTTCTCTATCTCCTCTCCCTTCTCACTGTCTCTGTCTATCCAAAATAAGTAATATTTAAAAAAATCCTAGTCTTAGGACATACTAGCGCCATGACACCATTTCAACAATTGGTCTGTGCATCCTGTGGGTGCTTGATAGATTTTTTTGATCTGGTTGATAATGGCAAGGATGATGAAACCAGCTTTTAAGTCAATATACAAATAAATCATGAGTGTGTAAGAAATCAAGTGAGCGGGAGTCGGGCGGTAGCGCAATGGGTTAAGTGCACGTAGTGCAAAGCACAAAGACTGGCTTAAAGATCCCGGTTTGAGACCCCAGCTCCCCACCTGCAGGGGAGTCACTTCACAGGCAGTGAAGCAGGTCTGCAGGTGTCTGTCTTTCTCTCCCCCTCTCTGTCTTCCCCTCCTCTCTCCATTTCTCTCTGTCCTATCCAACAACAACGACATCAATAACAACAACAATAATAACTATAACAACAATAAAAAAAACAAGAGCAACAAAAGAGAAAATAAATATAATAAAAAAATTTAAAAAAAAGAAAAAAAAAGAAATCAAGTGAGCTTTAAAAATGTATGTATTAGCTTCCAGATATCATTGTATATGTAACAGAAAGCTACTGTTGGCGTGGCCCTGTGCTTTTCTTCATTCATTCACAGGTATTGCCACCAACAACGTGTATTTTCTTTCTGATTCTCTGTCTCTGTCTTTTTTGGGTAGGGGTGTGCTAGGGATCAAACCTAAGGCCTTCATATATGCAAGGCACATAGACTCTATCACTGCGCTACACTTCTCTCTCTCTCTCTCTCTCTCTCTCTGTTCCCCTTTCCCTCCATCCCTCTTCCCCTCTCCCTCTCTGGTAAAAATGCTGTAATCTTAAAAACAGTACTAAAAAAAGAAAGTACATTAATTTTACAAATATAAAGAACAACAGATTCATCACAGCAGAGTTGCTCACTGATTTTAGTTGTGCCTTTGTTATAAGCCTCATTTTGTCTGAGTCAATTGAAAGTGCCCTCAGCTGGAGCCATTTATTAATTCCCACGAAAGCCATTTGTAACTACACACATATGATTGGAGTTTGTTCTGAATAGCTCTTTAATTTGATAATGGTTTTCGTTTAGAAGATCCGAAGTCTTGTTTGCACTGCCCTCAGGATGCTCAGAGGAACACGAGCCTGTAAAACTGAGGCATCCTCTCTTAAACTCATCTAAATTCACATTAAGTGCTGAGCTTAACTTTCAAAATGACTAACAATGGCCTTCTATTTCCCCATCTACAGCAGTCTGGGACATGATTCACCAAGCCATTTCTTTTCCTTTAATGAGAAATACAATTCAGTATCTCCATAAAGGCTTTCATATGGTTTTAAACTTTAATAACTTGGATTGTTGGCAGGATAGGAAAAAAAAATCTGGATAACTGTTTTTATAGCATTAACTGCAGAGTGAGTATGGGAAATCAGTAATTTTATGACACTACCCTTGAATCTGACTTTTTCAATATACTTGAAAGTTAGTTTTCTTAATAAGCAATATTAGCACATCATCATTTTGATCCTAGAAAACATATTATTTGTTTTTAGAGTCACATGGCATTTAAGGGTCCATGTTTTAAATGGCATTTAAAAGAATATGTTTCCTGCTTCAAACCATTTATAGTTATGGACAAAGTATAACTATATATCCTTGAAATGTACTTTTATGTATTTTGGAATATAGGTTCAGTACATTACACAGTAATATACAAGACAATATTTATCACTGCTGTACAGCAGGAAAATGGTGACTTGGAATTTAATATCTGTTGACCATGAGAAGAAATGCATAGAGCTTGTGGCCAGAAATAAGTACTGTCTTCAAGTCTTAATAAGCTAATGTATTAAGTTTTTAAAGTTAATGTTTTTTCAGCTGTGGAATATATTTGTGTTTACACACAGAGGAAATGTATGTTTGTTATGCAAAAAATGATCTGTTTATTTGTAATTATATTTGTAATAATAATAAAATAATTCAGCTTCTCACCATGTGATCATTTTTACTTAATGAGCTCAGTTCTCAAGCTTGGCATTTTTATTAATTGGTAGTAAGTTTTTAAAAAATATTTATTTATTCCCTTTTGTTGCCCTTGTTTTTTTATTGTTGTAGTTATTATTGTTGTTATTGATGTAATCGTTGTTGGATAGGACAGAAAGAAATGGAGAGAGGAGGGGAAGACAGAGAGGGAGAGAAAGATAGACACCTGCAGACCTGCTTCACCACCTGTGAAGTGACTCCCCTGCAGGTGGGGAGCTGGGGTCTCGAACCGGGATCCTTAAGCTGGTCCTTGCACTTTGCGCCACCTGCGCTTAACCCACTGTGCTACCGCCTGACTCCCTGTTTGTATTAAGTTTATGTGGAAATTATTCTTGGAATTTGTTGAAGAAAATCAAATCACTTGCTGGGTATCTTTTTGTGCATCTTTTTTATATTATTATTACCTTTATTTATTGGATAGAAATAGCCAGAAATTAAGGAGGGGGGTAGAGAGAGAAAGAGAGACACCTGCAGCCCTGCTTCACCACTCGCAAAGCTTTCCCCCTGCAGGTGGGGACCAGAGGTTCGAACCTGGGTCCTTGTGCATAGTAACATGTGCACTCAACCAGGTGCGCCACCTCCTGGCCCCCGCTTTTTGCATCTTTAAGAAGGCATCAGGAAAGGTGTTAAGAGCAATTTCCAGCACAATATTTTATTCATTGTCCAGTAAAGTTACTCCTGTAGAACTCAATTATGGAAGTCACTTCCTTCTTATTCATTATTTACCATTGAGAAAATGCCAGTCCTTTTTCCTGATATTAGTAAAGCCTACAGGCTTCTTTGGAAATAAGATTCTGTTACTTGGACCACATTTCTTCCTTTTTTTTTTTTTTTTTTTAATATTGTCTTTATTTTTCTGCCTCTAGTGTTATTGCTGGGGCTCGATGCCTACACTAGGAATCCACTACTCCTGTGGCCATAATTTTGACTTTTTTTTTGGATAGGCTAGAAAAAAACTGAAACAGAGGAGGAGAAGGAGGAGGAAAAGACTGAGCGAGGGGGAGAGAAGGTAAGGCAGAAGGGGAGAGAAAGATACCTGCAGACCTGCTTCACCACTTGTGAAGTGATCCCTCTGTAAGGTGGGGATCCAGGGGCACCAACCAGGATCTTTGTGCTTCATATGATGTGCACTCAGCCAGGTGCACTCCTCCCGCCCCCAATATTTTCTTTATTAATGAGAGGGATAGGAGGGGAGAGAGACAAAACCAGGCATCACTCTGGTACATGTGCTGCTGGGATGGACCACATTTTTCTAATCGGGTGTCTTGACAGCAATGAAAACCCTTCTGGTTTCAATAAGGTCCTCACCCCTTGGGGGTTTACTTCTATAGCTGCTCAACCTCCTAAATGTGGCTCACAAACTTTAGATCACATGGGAAAATCTGAGTGAGCATACATAGCTAGACTCTGGAAAATGGTGGTGAGAGAAAGCAAGAGTGAATTGAGATCTAACTAAATGGAGATCTTTTTAAAATTAGTTTATTGGATAGAGACAGCCAGAAATTGAGAGGAGGGGCGAGACAGAGAGGGAGAGAGATAGACACCTACAGCCATGCTTTACCACTTGTGAAGCTTTCCTCTATAGGTGGGACTAGGGGCTTGAACCTGTGTCCTTGTGCATGTCCTTGTATTGTGTGTGCTCAATCAGCACATTTAATGTCCTTGAAGTTCCATAAAAGTAACTTGACTGAAGGCTGGCAAAAATAATTCACTTGGATAGTGTGTTAATTTACCATGTTCATACCTAAGTTCCAGCTCAGCCTCCACTACACCAGAGGAAGCTTTGGTGCTGTGATTTGCCTGCCTGCCTGGTGGGCCAGGCGGTCAAGCGCACATGGTGTGAAGTGCAGGACTGGCATAAGGATCCTGGTTCGAGCCCCCGGCTTCCCACCTGTGGGGGGAAGGGGTCACTTCACAGGTGGTGAAGCAGGTCTGCAGGTGTCTTTTTCTCCCCTTCTGCCTTACCTTCCTCTCTCCATTTCTCTCTGTCCTATCCAACAACAGCAGCAACAACAATAATAATAACAAAGACAACAAAATGGAAAAAATATCTTCCAGGAGCAGTGGATTTGTAGGGCAAGCATAGAGCCCCAGGGATAATACTGGAGGCAAAAATAAAATAAATAAATAAAATAAAAAATAAATAGTAACTATAGAAGTGAACCCCCAAGGGGTGAGGACCTTATTGAAACCAGAAGGGTTTTCATTGCTGTCAAGACACCCGATTAGAAAAATGTGGTCCATCCCAGGGGGTCAGGCAGTAGTACAGCAGGTTAAGTGCACGTGGTGCAGGGATCCCGGTTCTAGTCCCCACCTCCCCACCTGCAGGGAAGTCGCTTCACAGGCGGTGAAGCAGGTCTGCAGGTGTCTGTCTTTCTCTCCCCCTCTCTGTCTTCCCCTCCTCTCTCCATTTCTCTCTGTCCTATCCAACAATGACAACATCAATAACAACAACAATAATAACAACAAGGGCAATAAAAAGGGGGAAAATAGCCTCCAAGAGCAGTGGATTCGTGGTACAGGCACCAAGTCCCAGCAATAACCTTGGAGGCAAAAATAAATAAATAAATAAATAAATAAATAAATAAAATAAAAAGTCAGCCTGGAACAGTGGAGTCCTGGAGATGAAAAATCAAACAAAGAAGCAATATATCTCAGTGTTTTGGAAGCTGTTTGAGCCTTAGGTATTAAAATCTAGTGTATTATCTCCTCAGCTCTTCTAGCTACATAATATTTTATCAGCAACTTGCCCTAAGCCATCCTGTCATGTATAAATATGAGAATATTTGAACCCATTTTATTTATTTATTTTTAAACTTTAAAAAAAAATTTATTTAGTTTATTTATTCCCTTTTGTTGCCCTTGTTGTTTTATTGTTGTAGTTATTATTGTTGTTGTCGTTGTTGGATAGGACAGAGAGAAATGGAGAGAGGAGGGGAAGACAGAGAGGAGGAGAGAAAGATAGACACCTGCAGACCTGCTTCACCGCCTGTGAAGCGACTCCCCTGCAGGTGGGGAGCCGGGGTTCGAACCGGGATCCTTATGCCTGTCCTTGTGCTTTGCGCCACCTGCGCTTAACCCGCTGCGCTACAGCCCGACTCCCTTGAACCCATTTTATACCAAATTATTATTTGCAATTAAATGAGAATACACTGAAAATGCTTAGTGGCCCAGGAGGTGGTGCAATGGATTAAGTGTAAGACTCAAGTAAGAGGCCCCACATTCAATCCCCAGGATCTCATATATAAAATGATACTCTAGGGGCTGAGCAGTCGCATGCCTGGTTAAACGAATATAGTATGAAGTCCAAAGATCCACTCAAGGATCCACGTTCAAGCCCTTGCTCCCCACCTGCTGGGGATGCTTCACAAGCGGTGAAGCAGGTCTGCAGGTACCTATCTTTCTCTCCTCTCTCTATCTCTCCCTCATCTCTTAGTTCTCTCTGTCCTATCCAATAAAAATGGAAAATACAGCTGCCAGGAGCAGTGGATTCATAGTGCAGACACTGAGCCCCAGTAATAACCTTGGAAGTAAAAAATAAAATAAAACAAAAACCACACAGATATTCTGGTCCTCTCTCTCTCATTAATAATAATAATAAAAATCATGTAGTGGTACACACAGCTCGCCATGCACAAGGACCCAAATTCAAGGTCTTGGTCCCCACATGGGGGGAAGGGGGCGGGGCGTATTAAAGATGAAGCTATGGGTGCCCTCTCATGCGCTCTCTCTCTCATCTTCCCCTCGCACTTTCTGTTCTATCAAATAAATAAATATTTTGGGAAAAAGGGGAAACACTATTATTAAATAATAATATTTAAAAAAATAAAAGAAAATGTCTGATCTAGTGCCTAGCATATACAGGCACCAGCCCCCCTCCAGTGGAACTGTGGCTTCACCTGTATGATTTCATCACTCTAGGCCACTTTTTTAAAACTATTATTTTAAAAAAATATTTATTTCTTTTTGTTGCCCTTGTTCTTTTATTGTTGTACTTATTATTGTTGTTGTTATTGATGTCATTGTTGTTGGATAGGACAGAGAGAAATGGAGAGAGGAGAGGAAAACAGAGAGGGGGAAAGAAAGATAGATACCTGCAGACCTGCTTCACCACTTGTGAAGCGACTCCCCTGCAGGTGGGGAGCCAGGGGCTCGAACTGGGATCCTTATGCCAGTCCTTGCACTTTGGGCCATGTGCGATTAACCCGCCGGGCTACTGCCTGACTCCCTCTAGGCCACTTTTTCACTCAGAGAGACAGAAACAGAATAAGAGAAGTGAAGCAAGAGATCCTGAATTCAATCCTCAGCAGCACATGTACCTGAGAGATGTCTGGTTCTTTCTCTTTCTATCTTTCTCATTAATAAATAAAATATTTAAAAAGAGAGAGAAGTGAAGAGACACCACAACACTGAGACTTTCATAGCATATCTTATGTGGCTCCTCAGTTTAAACTGGGTGTGTCAGTATAGCGATTTGTCTGGCCCAGTAAATTCTTTTTGTTTTTTAATGCACTACGATACTGCTGCATGCATTATACTACTGGGCCTAATTTTTTTTAAATTATTTATTTATTTATTAATGAGAAAGGCAGGAGGAAAGAGAGAAAGAACCAGATATCACTCTGGTACATGTGCTGCCGGGGATTGAACTCTAGACCTCATGCTTGAGAATCCAATGCTTTATCCACTGCGCCACCCCCCAGACCATGGGCCTAATTCTTTTTTTTTTTTTCTTTTTCTGATTTTTTTAAATTGGGGAATTAATGTTTTACATTCAACAGTAAGTACAATAGTTTGTACATGCATAACATTCCCCAGTTTCCCATTTAACAATACAACCCCCACTAGGTCCTCTGTCATCCTTCTTGGACCTATATTCTCCCCACCCACCCACCCACTCCAGAGTCTTTTACTTTGGTGCAATACGCCAATTCCATTTCAGGTTCTACTTGTGTTTTCTTTTCTGATCTTGTTTTTCAACTTCTGCCTGAGAGTGAGATCATCCCATATTCATCCTTCTGTCTCTGACTTATTTCACTTAACATGAATTTTTCAAGGTCCATCCAAGATCGGCTGAAAACGGTGAAGTCACCATTTTTTACAGCTGAGTAGTATTCCATTGTGTATATATACCACAACTTGCTCAGCCACTCATCTGTTGTTGGACACCTGGGTTGCTTCTAGGTTTTGGCTATTACAAATTGTGCTGCCAAGAACATATGTATACACAGATCATTTTGGATGGATGTGTTGGGTTCCTTAGGATATATCCCCAGGAGAGGAATTGCAGGATCATAGATAGGGTAGGTCCATTTCTAGCCTTCTGAGAGTTCTCCAGACTGTTCTCCACAGAGGTTGGACCAATTGACATTCCCACCAGCAGTGTAGGAGGGTTCCTTTGACCCCACACCCTCTCCAGCATTTGCTGCTGTTACCTTTTCTGATGTAGGACATTCTCACAGGAGTGAAGTGGTATCTCATTGTTGTCTTGATTTGCATTTCTCTGACAATCAGAGACTTGGAGCATTTTTTTCCTGTGTTTCTCAGCCTTTTGGATCTCTTCTGTGGTGAATATTCTGTCCATGCCCTCCCCCCATTTTTGGATGGGGTTATTTGTTGCCTTGTTGTTGAGTTAGGCAAGTTCTTTATATATGTTGGTTATTAAACTCTTGTCTGATGTATGGCATGTAAAGATCTCCCATTCTGTGAGGGGTCTCTTGTTTTGGGTAGTGGTTTCTTTTGCTGTGAAGCAGCTTTTTAATTTGATGTAGTCCCATAGATTTATACTTGCCTTAGTCTTCTTTGTAATTGGATTCGTCTCATTGAAGATGTCTTTGAAAAGAGTTCTGCCAATATTTTCCTCTATGTATCTGATAGTTTCTGGTCTAACATCCAAGTTCTTGATCCACTTGGAATTTACTTTTGTATTTGGTGAAATACAGTGGTTCAGTTTCATTCTTCTGCATGTTTCAATCCACCATTTGTTGAAGAGACTCTGCTTTCCCCATTTAATAGTCTGGGCCCCTTTGTCAAAGATTAGATGTCCATAGGTGTGGGGGCTCACTTCTGGGCTCTCAATTCTATTCCACTGGTCAGTGTGTCTGTTCATGTTCCAGTACCAAGCAGTTTTGATGACAATGGCCCTAGAATACAGTTTGAGATCTGGGAGTGTGATGCCTCTGGTTCTTTTTTCTCAAGATTGTTTTGGCAATTTTAGGTCTTTTCTGGTTCCAGATAAACATTTGTAGCATTTTTTCTATTCTCCTAAAAAATGTGCTTGGGATCTTGATGGGGATAGCATTAAATTTGTAGATGGCTCTGGGTAGTATATTCATTTTGATGATGTTAATTCTACCAACCCATGAACATGGAATATCTTTCCACTTCTTTGTGTCTTTTTCAATTTTCTTGAGTAGTGACTCATAATTTTCAGTATACAAGTCTTTCACTTCTTTGGTTAGGTTTACTCCTAGATATTTTATTGTTTTAGTTGCTATAGTAAAAGGAATTGATTTCTGGATTTCAATTTCTTCTAGCTTAGTGTTTGCATAGAGGAATGCCACTGACTTTTGAATGTTAATTTTGTAGCCTGACACCTTACTGTATTGCCTGATGATTTCCAAAAGCTTCTTGCTGGATTCTTTAGGTTTTTCTGTGTATACTATCATGTCATCTGCAAATAGAGAGAATTTGACTTCTTCTCTTCCAATCTGTATGCCTTTAATTCCTTGCTCCTGCCTGACTGCTATGGCAAGAACTTCCAACACTATGTTGAATAGTAATGGTGATAGTGGGCAGCCCTGTCTAGTACCTGATCTGAGTGGAAATGCTTCTAGTTTTTCACCATTGAGTATGATGTTGGCTGTAGGTTTGCTATATATAAACTCCACTATCTTCAGGAATTTTCATCTATTCCCATTTTTTGTAGTGTTTTGATCATAAAGGGATGTTGTTTTGTCAAAGGCTTTCTCTGCATGTATTGATATGACCATGTGGCTTTTGGTCTTGCTTTTATTGATGTGGTGGATCACATTGATTGATTTATGTATATTACACTAACCTTGCATGCATGGGATAAACCCCACTTGGTCATGATGAACAATCTTTTTGATATACTGCTTTATCCGGTTGGCTAGAATTTTGTTCAATATTTTAGCATCTATGTTCACCAGAGATATTGGTCTGTAGTTTTCTTTTTTTGGTTGTGTCCCTGTTTGCTTTTGGTATCAGAGTGATGTTGGCTTCATAGAAGCTGGCAGGGAGTATTCTAGAGTCTCCAATTTTCTGGAAGACTTTTAAAAGTAGAGGTATTAGTTCTTCTTTGAAGGTTTTGTAGAATTCATTTGTAAAACCATCTGGTCCAGGACTTTTATTTTTGGGGAGATTTTTGATAACTGTTTCAATTTCATTAGCTGTGATGAGCCTGTTCATGTTATCCACTTCCTCTTGACTTAGTTTTGGAAGTTGGTAGGTATCTAGGAAATCGTCCATTTCTTCCAGGTTCTCTAGCTTGGTGGCATATAGTTGTTCATAGCCTGGTGGCCATCCTTTACCCATTGTTGTTGTTACTGGATAGGACAGAAAGAAACTGAGAGAGGAGGAGAAGGGAGAGAGAGAGAGAGAGAGAGAGAGAGAGAGAAATAGACACCTGCAGACCTGCTTCACCATTTGTGAAGTGAGCCCCCGTAGGTGGGTACCTGGGAGCTCAAACCAGGATTCTTGCGCAGGTCCTTGTGCTTCACACTACGTGCAGTTAACCTGGTGTGCTACCACCCAGTCTGCCCCCCCCCCCCAATTAATTTATTTTTTTCCTCCGGGGTTATTGCTGGGGCTTGGTGCCCTCACTCGGTCCCGTCCTCAGCACCAAGAAAATGGCCTCTGCTCTCTCACAAAGTCTTTAAACGTAAGCTCTCTGAATAACCAAAAGGTGTATATTTAGCTTTGCCTCAGTCATCCTATCACTTCCTGCTTCACTTTTCAGATTCCTGTAGATTCAGTAAGATGTCTACGGGTAACAAGGTAATTGATACATAAAAGTTGGACCCTGCAGAGTGCACAGCTAGGCAAGTGCAAAGCTCTGCCTTACAGCCATAGCACCACATGGGACATGGGGGAACCAGGACAGTTTCATAATTACTGGAATGGTAATGCAATGTCTCTTTTTTCTCTCCCTGCCCCCATTTCTTTCTCTAAATAAAAATTAATTTGGGTGGGGGCCGGGTGGTAGCTCAGTGGGTTAAGTGCACATGGCACAAAGCACAAGAACCAGCATAAGGATCCCAGTTCGAGCCTCGGCTCCCCACCTGCAGGGGAGTCGCTTCACAGGCAGTGGAGCAGTTCTGCAGGTGTCTGTCTTTCTATCACCACTCTGTCTTCCCCTCCTCTCTCCATTTCTCTCTGTCCTATCCAACAAGGATGACATCAATAACAACAACAATAATAACTACTACAACAATAAAACAACAAGGGCAACAAAAGGGAAAATAAATAAATATAAAAAAATAAAAATATATCTTTATTGGGGGTTGGGCGGTGGCGCAGTGGGTTAAGCGCACATGGCGCAAAGCGCAAGGACCGGTGTAAGGATCCCAGTTCGAGTCTGTGGCTCCCCACCTGCAGGGGAGTCGCTTCACAGGCGGTGAAACAGGTCTGCAGGTGTCTATCTTTCTCTCCCCATCTCTCTGTCTTCCCCTCCTCTCTCCATTTCTCTCTGTCCTATCCAACAACAGCAACAATGGTAATAATAATAACCACAAGGAGGCTACAGCAACAAAGGCAACAAAAAGGGGAAAAAAATGGCCTCCAGGAGCGGTGGATCCATGGTGCAGGCACCGAGCCCAGCAATAACCCTGGAGGAAAAAAAAATTATATATATCTTTATTTCTTGGATAGAGACAGCTAGAAATGGACAGGGAGGGGGAAGGTAGAGAGGGAGAGAGACAGAGACACCCACTGCACTGCCTCACCACTTGTGAAGCTTACCCCCTGCAAATGAGGACTGGGGGCTTGAACCTGTGCCTTTGTGCATTGTAACATGCACATTCAACCAGCTGTGCCACCACCTGGCCCCTTATTTTCCCTTTTTTCTTTTTTTTTAATATTTATTTATTTATTCCCTTTTGTGGCCCTTGTTGTTTTTTTATTGTTGTGGTTATTATTGTTGTCATCATTGTTGGTCCTTGAGCTTTGTGCCACCTGCATTTAACCCGCTGCACTACAGCCTGACTCCCCCCTTTTTTCTTTTCTATTTTTAAGATAGAGACAGAGAGGCAGAGAGAGTGAAAGAGTGAAAGACACCATAGCACTGAAGCTTTCTCTAGTGTGGTGGGGGCCAGGCTTGAAACTGGGTGGCATACAAAACAAAGCAGCTTACTATCCAAGTTATTTGCTCTATAATTCTCCTTTTATTATATGTGAATTGACTATGTCCTCTTCCCCTGAGAACATCTCTGTCCCTAAAGATCAGGGTGTTGTCAGTTCTTAGAAAGACCTAAGGACAAGGTTCTTGAGGTAAAGAAGAAAGTACCTAGATGTTACAAAGAAGATTCCTTTAAAAACAACAGTCCAAACATTATGTTTTAGTAGTAGGACATCTAGCACAGAGATTCCTGACTGGAAGATATGACAAAGTTCCTTATTGATATCTCTCCTTACCCCACCCTCAAAATTGTCCACATGCATATTTTTACAGGAAGAGAAATCAGCTTTCACCCATCACTCGAAACAGTGCAGTGATTCAAGAAAAGTTGACAACCAGCAATCCAGAATCTCTGGCACTGAGCACGGTGCTCCAATTTATACTGTTTACATTATAGGTTTATAGCACTTAGGTTTATAACAATGTACACCCACCACCACTGCTGCCCACACCCACCACCCTTACCCAAACCAGGATGAAAGAGGCTCCAGTGCCTACCTTTCAGGTCACTTTTTGAATAACAGATGGCTTAAAAAAAATCTTTAATGGAATCTGTGCTCAAATAATATGTTACAACAAAAATATACAGAATGTACACAATACAAAAATATTTAGAAACAAACATTGCAGCTTGTTTTGTTTTTCCACTTACTCAAGTCTTTACGGGGGAGTTCAGTGTGGGGCACTGTTATTTTAAGGCAGAGGAGTATGGGTGCTTTCCAGTCAGCACTTACAACACTTACAATGCTAGAAAGGGGTTTCCATTGCACTCAGGAATCTGCATTATTTGCAAACAAAACTGGGCACAGAAGGAAGATATGAGCTTGCTGAATGATGACTCCCCCAGTTTTCTGGGCAAGAATGATTCTCATGGAAATTGAGAGTTCTCTTGGCTGTCAAAAGAGCCTCATTAGGGAGCCTTTCCTAATTAAAAAACGAATGATTAATGGTGTCATTAAAGCCAAATTTCTCCTTTGAAGGGTTGTTTTCCTCTCCCTAGTTTCTATGACTCCTCTTCCTTTTAAACAAGGGAGCAAGTCTATGCAGTTTGGGGAATCCCCTGCTTTTAGTTCCTGTTTCCTGTGGAGGCAATGCTGCTCTCCCTCCACAGCCTGAAGAGTTATACCAGCCTCTGCTTTCCAGGGAGCATTGGACAAGGGTAGAAGAGTAATCAGGGCTGGGAGGGAGCTAGTGGCAAGATGCTGGGAACACTGGAACAAAGGGATCTGCTGAGCAGGAAGTCAGACAACAAAAAGCAAACCTCTCTCACCAGAGATCTCTCTCTGGCTTGGGGCTGGAGACCTGGGTCTAGCAAAATGACTGTTGTCACCACTGGACAACCTTGCTTGGAAGCCATGGTTGGGAGAGGGTGTTGTCTGAGGTGTGTGTGAAACAGATCACAAAAGTTTTTAGACACAGCTGACAGCGTGGAACTAGGAACGAAGTTTATTCTCTCCTGTTTGGGTTCATCTCTGGGTATCCCCAGGGCAAGGTTGAGGCCGGGAGTTAGAGCATCTTCCTCCTCTGCACATACTACCGCTAAAGACAGCCAGCAGACACAGGGGCATACTCTGGCCTCCCCCAGACCAATGCTGGCATGTCAAACATGAGGCCGTCCAGACCAGACCTACTTCAGAACTCCAATAGTTTGTAACAACTTCTGGACCAGACAAGGGCCTGCCTGGTTCCTATACCCTCAGGCCTTCTTCTTTTAGGGTCTCTCAGGGTAGGGGATGAAGGAGAAGGCTGCTGTTCTCCATCTGTGACAAGGGAAGGGACCTCTGAACATATGGCAGACCACACTCACATGCACCACAGCCTGACGACATCAGAACAGCCTAGGAAAACAACAGTAGCAGCACCCAACTCCTCCAGCATGTACTTTTCATAAAAGGACATTTACTCTCTGTTCAAGTCTGAACATAAATACTATAATGTTCCAGCATCTCTGGTCCCTGTCTTCTGGCCTCACTGAGCTGGTGATGTAAAAATGAACAGACACACCTTTCTGATGCTGCTTCTCCCTGCCCTCCCTCCCCCACTCTCAGTCCTCCAGCCCCTTAAGGGGGTGGTGGCAACTTTAAGTCCAGCAGAGTGTAGGCAAAGATGTTCCAGAAGACAGCAAACAGCACAAAGATGGTGTACATGGCAACAAAAATCCACCACAGCGTCTGGTCCTGAAGCCGCTGCTCGTAGTTCCTCAGGACCACCAGGCCCAGGGTGATGCCCACAGCCACGCCACCCAAGTGTGCCACGAAGCTCGGGTGAGGGCATGGGGGATAGGCTGATGGGTGGAATCGGAGCCACACGGCCCGTCCAAACTCCATGCTCACTGCAAGGGGAGGAAGCAAAGAGAAAATGACAGGAGAGTCACTGGACAGGGACTGAGGGAAAGAGGCCTGTGTCCATCAATATTCCAATCATCCAGCCCACCCCAGTTTATTCACTGTCCAGTAAACCAAGGACCATTCCATGCACTGGAGATGTGGTGAAGAAGACAGGTAAACCTACATTCTCCCAGAGTTTATAGGCTCTGACCCAATAAACCAGTCTATAATTACACACACACACACACACACACACACACACACACACACGATAACTTCAGTAACAGAGTTTTATGAGAAAAAAGTCTATGTGGTTTAAAATCAATCAGGTATGAAAAGGGGAGATTCTTTAGTTTTGAGAGTCAAACAAAGTCTCCCTAAAGAGGTGACATTTGAATGGGTCTGGGTGGTGGCACACCTGGTTGAGGACATATTACACTGTGCAAGGATCCAAGTTTAAGTCCTTGGTCCCCACCTGCAGGGGGAAAGCTTGACAAGAGGTGAAGTAGTGCTGCAAGTCAGTTTCTTCCTCTCTCCTCTTGATTTCTCTGTCTCTATCCAAAATAAATAAACTCAAAAGGAGAGAGAGAGAGAGAGAGAGAGAGAGAGGTGACATTTGAACTGAGATATGACCATCATGAGAAGAACATTGAGGGGCAGAGGAAATAGCTCACATTGGAGCTTGAAGGCCCTGGTAGTCTCATGAGTTCTGGAGGCTCAATCCTCTGTCCCAAGTCTTTTTTTTTAATGTTTATTTATTTATTCGCTTTTGTTGCCCTTGTTTTTATTGTTATAGCTATTGTTGTTGTTGTTGGATAGGACAGAGAGAAATGGAGAGAGGAGGGGAAGACAGAGAGGGGGAGAGAAAGATAGACACCTGCAGGCCTGCTTCACCGCTTGTGAAGCGACTCCCCTGCAGGTGGGGAGCCGGGGGCTCAAACCAGGATCCTTATACTGGTCCTTGTATTTTGCACCACCTGCACTTAACCCGTTGTGCTACCGCCTGACTCCCTCAGTCCCAAGTCTTAACCTCTGTGTCTCAGGTTGTATTACTGAAATATTAATAATAACTGCTGTGTATGCTTGTACCCTATGGCTTATAAGGCATTTTAATATATTATCTCAAATCCTTAGAAGATAATTAGAACCAGTGCATCATGGTAGAAAGGAATGGATGGAACAGGTGGAATGAAAAGAAACATTCCCTGCGGTAGCGCAGCGGGTTAAGCGCACGTGGCACAAAGTGCAAGGACCAGCGTAAGGATCCTGGTTCCATCCCCCAGCTCCCCACCTGCAGGGGACTCGCTTCACAGGTGGTGAAGCAGGTCTGCAGGTGTCTGTCTTTCTCTCCTGCTCTCTGTCTTCCCCTCCTCTCTCCATTTCTCTCTGTCCTATCCAACAACGACATCAATAATAACAAAAATAATAACTACAACAATAAAACAACAGGGGCAACAAAAGGGAATAAATAAAATAAATATTAAGAAAAGAAACATTCCCACCCACAATGACCCTGGGTCCATGCTCCCAGAGGGATAGAGAATGGGAAAGCTATCAGGGGAGAGGCTGGGATATGGAGACTGGGTGGTGGGAATTGTGTGGAGTTGTACCCCTCCTAGCCTACGGTTTTGTTAATGTCTCCTTTCTTAAATAAATAAATAAATAAATAAAAAGAAAAAAAAAGGAACATTCTCAAGCCAGAGAGACAGCATAGTGATTATACAAAAAAAAAAAAAAAAAAAAAAAGACTTCTGTGCCTGAGGCTTGGAGGTCCTGGGCTTAACCCTGAGCACCAGTACAAGCCAGAGCTTATATTAGTGCTCTGGAAAGAAAGGAAGACAGAAATAGAGGGGGTGGGGAGAGGGGAGGATCCCAATAAAGCGCTGGTATTGATATTTTAGCAGATTCTAAAACACTCTCATTGGGTCCAGATTGTGGCGCACCAGGTTGAGCACATATGTTACAGTGTGCAAGGACCCAGGTTCAAGCCCCCATTCCCCACCTGCAGGGGGAAAGCTTTGTGAGTGGTGAAGCAGGGCTGTAGGTATCTTTCTCGCCCTCTCTCCCTCCCCTTCCCTTTCGATTTCTGGCTATCTCTATCCAATAAATAAAGGCAATAAGAAATAATAAACAAATAAAACACCCTCATCCTACTCTCTAAACATCATTCTTGTGTGAATTCTTAGGCTGGACAATCAGTAGAGTGTGCTCTCTTGAAATATTATCTGGGAAATCGCTGTTTCATTACCACTAAAAGAACACTGAGGGTAGGCATTCCATTTATAGATAAAGAAACCAAGATGAATTTGACAGGCAAAAAGAAAATTCTTCAAAGGTAATTTTTTATTTGTTTAATTCTTTTTTTTTAATTCACCGGTGTGCCTTTTTCTACTCTAAATACCCTAGGATTGGCAGGCCTTCTAAGACTGGGTCCTGCAGCTATAAGGACCACCGATAGATGGCGGAAAAGCAGCAGCCAGGCTGGGACACCAAGGGGGCAGCATTCAGGGGCAGCTTCCTGTCTTTGCTTAGCAGGCCCTGAGTTCAACAAGGGAGGAAGGTGGGACTGCAGGAGGTGAAAATGCTAACCAGCATTTTAGCTTTTAATGATGCTTAGAGTTATATTTTTCTTTTTTTTTTAAATTTTTTTATTTAAGAAAGGATTAATTAACAAAACGAGTTATATTTTTCTAAATAAAGTTTTAAATTTTTTTATTGTTTGTATTTTTACCAGAACACTTCTCAGCTCTGGTTTATGGTGGTGTTGGGAATTGAACCTGGGAGCTCAGAGCCCCAAGCATGAAAATTACTGGGGGGGGGGGGGGCGGGCAGGGGGGTGGTAGCGCAGTGGGTTAAGTGCACGTGGCGCCAAGCGCAAGGACCAGCATAAGGATCCCAGTTCGACCCCCCGGCTCCCCACCTGCAGGGGAGTCGCTTCACAAGTGGTGAAGCAGGTCTGCAAGTGTCTTTCTCTCCCCCCTCTGTCTTCCCCTCCTCTCTCCATTTCTCTCTGTCCTATCCAACAACAGTAACAATAACAATAAATACAACAAGGGCAACAAAATGGGGGAAAAATAGCCTCCAGGAGCAGTGGATTCGCAGTGCAGGCACCAAGCTCCAGCAATAATCCTAGAGGCAAAAAAAAAAAAAAGATATATATACATATATATATATATATACATATATATATATATTTGCATAGCCAGTATATCTTCAATCCAAGAGTTGGATTAAATTTTTTTTTTTTATTGCTTAAAAACAAAGGACAGGGAATCCATACTCTCCCCCACCCCACTGTACTCCTCTCCCTGGCTCTAAGAGCCCATAGGTTTTAGGGTTGGAAAGTCCTCTCTGGGATTAGAGATCCATCAATCCCATCCAGAAGACTGAGAGCAGAGCCCCATGCACTCCACAGACTATGAGGTAAAGGCGGCAGAAGTGGATTACAGCACAGTCACACAGACCCCTTTCCCCATCCCATGCTCCCTCTGGCTTTGTCTTCCTTTTGCCGAGAGAACAGGGGGCTGGCCCAGGCAGAAAAAGTCCAGTTGTTCCAATTAGTTTAGCTAATGTGTGGGGATTAGAGATAATAGCCAGCATACGGTGGCTCTGAATTCTGGCTCTTTCACCTGTAGATGGGTGGCTTTGGGCGAGGAACTGAGTCTCAGAACTTGTATCAACTCTCCCCAGCTCAGCCACATCCCAGCAGCCTGTCCTATAGCTCTTACCTCTTTCTGCCTCAGCAGTGAGTCTCTTGGCCTCTGGTGTCATCCTGTACTCCTTCCACGTAACTCTCACATTACAGCCTGACTGGCCTCCTGAAACTCTAACCTGTCTATAACTGTGTTGTTTAAAGCCCTCCCGTGGCCTCTCTGTGAATTCAGGATGAAGTCAAAATGTTCTCCTTGCATTTAAAGACTTTCATAATCTGACTCCTATAATCTCTTATCACAGCCACACACAGTCCCAAACTTCCAGTGTCGGTTTTGCTAGCCAACTTGCTGGGATGACTGTTCCCCCACCTCACTCATGTTGCACCTTTGCCAGAAATGCCCTCTTGTGCCCTGTCCACAGAGTAAATCCTTGCCTGACTTTCAAATTCCACTTCTGTATTTGTGCAGGAGACACTTCTCAGAATGGATTTCTCCCAACTATGGCCCCCACCACACTCTGTTCACAGAGGTTCATGGATGAGTTACAGCTGCTGAACCCGCCTGAAGCTGCAAGTTTGTGTTTGTGCACTACTGTGCATTTGCTTGGAGAAAGAGTTACTATTTTCCAGAAGGGAATAGCAAAGGATCAACTCTGGGCTGAGGAGACAGCATAATGATTATGCAAATGACTTTCAAGCCTGAGGTCCTGAGCTCCCAGGTTCAATCCTCAGCACCACAACAAAAACAACAACAACAACAGAAATCCAACAACAAAGAATCAACTCTATGACTCAAGGAATTAAAAAAAAAATGAATTTTTAAAAATTTTTATTTATTCCCTATTTGTTGCCCTTGTTTTATTTATTTATTTAAAATTTAATTTATTTCTTTATTGGAGAATTAATATTTTACATATTAATTTATAAAACTATAAATTAATATAATAATTTATAATATTAATATTACAACAGTAGTTTTATTGTTGTAGTTATTATTGTTGTCTGTCTTCATTGTTGGATAGGACAGAGAGAAATGAAGCGAGGAGGGGAAAACAGAGAGGGGGAGAGAAAGAGAGACACCTGCAGACCTGCTTTACCGCCTGTGAAGTGACTCCCCTGCAGGTGGGGAGCCGGAGCTCGAACTGGGATCCTTACATCGGTCCTTGCACTTTGCACCACGTGCGCTTAACCCGCTGCGCTACCACCCAACTCCCCCCAAAACTGTTTTTTTTAAAAAATATGGGTGCTAGTCAGCTGGACACAGCCAGATACATTTTTAAACATGTTACTTATTTATTTAAAATATTTTATCTATTTATTTATTTGCCTCCAGGGTTATTGCTGGGGCTTGGTACCTGCACTACAAATCCACTGGTCCCAGAGACCATTTTTCCCATTTTGTTGCCCTTGTTATTGTTATTGCTGTTGTTGGATAGAACAGAGAGAAATCAAGGAGAGGAAGACAGAGAGAGGAAGAGAAAAACACCTGCAGACCTGATTCACTGCTTGTGAAGATTCCCTCCCCCTCCCCCTGCAGGTGGGGAGCTGGGGGCTGGAACCAGGATCCTTACACTGGTCCTTGCACTTTGAGCCATGTGCACTTATCCCACTGTGCTACTACCTGGCCCTGATTTTATTTATTTATTAATGAGAAAGATAGGAGAGAAAGAACCAGACATCACTCTGGTACATGTCCTGACAGGGATTGAACTCAGGACCTCATGCTTGAGCAGCTAATGCTTTATCCACTGCACCACCTTCCGGACCACTATTTATTTATTTATTTTCACTATTTATTTTTTAATAAGCGAGATACAGGGAGAAACATACACATAGAGAGCTCAGAACACTGCTCAGCTCTGGCTTATGGTTATGCTAGGGATTGAACCTGGACCCTTTGGTGACTCAGACATGAAGATCTTTTTGCATAAACATTATACTATATCCCCAGCCTGCATAATACATTTTTCTATTGCATATTCTATGTTCCTAAAGTGTCTAAGAAGTTTAGGTAGTAGCACAGCAAGACTGTTCTCCTAACATTCCTACTCTGTTGTATATTATTGGCCTATCTCCCTTTCTTTGCTTGATCATAAAACCTCTTTATAGTTATTTATTTGTTTGTTTATAGAGACAGAAAGAAATTGAGAGGAAGGGGGAGGCTGAGAGGGAGAGAGAAAGAGAAGCACCTGCAGACCTGCTTCACCACTTGTGAAGCATCAGCTTTGCAGGTGGGAACCTGGGGATTGAACCCAGGTCCTTGTACATTGTAACAAGTGTGCTCTACCTCCTGGACAAATGCATATATTTACATTTACATCTTTATTTGTTTATTATTGGATAGAGACAGGAGAAATTGAGAGGGGTGGGGGAGGGGAGAGATGGAGACAGACACCTGTAGCCCTGCTTCACCACTAATAAAGCTTCCCCCACCCCGCAGGTGTGCCTGGCCCTTTATATCTTTATATCTTTCGCCCAGCTCTGTGCTCCACTCCCCCAGCTGGCCCGATCAGTACTTACTACAGATCAAGGCCACACCCATGCGCAGCAGCTTGAACTGGCACTTCATGCCTGACCAGTTCTAGGAAAAAGGAGAAAGTTTCATTAGTTCCAGGTCAGAACATTCTTTGCAGGTATAACTCACTTAAGAAAACATGTCATGGGAGTCGGGTGGTAGCGTGGCAGGTTAAACGCAGGTGGCACAAAACACAAGGGCTGGCATAAAGATCCCAGTTCGAGCCTCCGGCTCTCCACTTGCAAGGAAGTCGCTTCACAAGTAGTGAAGCAGGTCTGTAGGTGTTTATCTTTCTGTCCCCCCGTCTGCCCCTCCTCTCTCCATTTCTCTCTGTCCTATCCAACAACGAACGACATCAATAACAACAACAATAACTACAACAACAACAAAAAAACATTGACAAGAAAAAAAAAAAGAAAATGTGTCATTTGGAGCCAGGAGATAACTCATCTGGCAGAGCTCACACTTTGCTACATTGGAAATCCATGCCTGAGACTCCAGAATCACCTGGGAACATCAGGCACAGCACTGAAGGAAGGCTCCATGAACAGGGGTGGCTCGCCATCTCTATTTATTTATTTTTAAATTATTTGTTTAGTCCCTTTTGTTGTCCTTGTTGTTTTATTGTTGTAGTTATTACTGTTGTTGTTGTTGTTTTTGATGTCATCTTTGTTGGATAGGACAGAGAGAAACGGAAAGAGGAGGGAAAGACAGAGGGGGAGAGAAAGATAGACACCTGCAGACCTGCTTCACTGCCTGTGAAGCGACTTCCCTGCAGGTGGGGATCCTTAGGCCGGTCCTTGTGCTTTGCGCCACGTGCGCTTAAACCACTGCGCTACTGCCTGACTCCCGTTAAAAAATTTTAGAATATTTATTTTTTTATGGGAAGGGAGAGACAGAACCAGAACATCACTCTGTCATACACAGTGCTGAGGACTGAACCTGGGGGACCTCATGCTTGAGAGTCAAATACTATGCCACTCTCTTTCCAACTGAAACTGAAGGGAAAAAAGTCTTCCAGGAATAATGGAATTGTGTTGGCATGAGAAAAGAGTACCTGGGTGGGGGAGACTACATAATGGCTATACAAGCAGACTCTTATGACTGAGGCTCCCAGATCCCAGGTTCAAACCCTCAGCTCCCCCTCCCCCCCAGAGCTGAGCAGTGCTCTGATTAAAAAAAAGAAGAAGAAGAAAAAAGGAAAGAATGAAAAGAAAGAAATAGTATCGAGTAAGTCCTACATGAGATAAGTCACAATTTACTCACTGTTTAGAGCTTTTAGGGAATGGCAAATTTCTTTTTTGGCTCCAGAGTTATCACTGGGGCTCGGTGCCTGCACTATGAATCTACTGCTCCTGGAGGCTATTTCCCACCCCCCTTTTGTTGCCCTTATTGTTTATCGTTGTTGTTACTGCTGTCGTTGTTGGATAGGATAGAGAGAAATCGAGAGAGGAGGGAGAGAGAAAGACACCTGCAGACCGGCTTCATTACTTGTGAAGCGACCCCCTACAGGTGGGTAGCCGGGGGCTCGAACTGGGATCCTCACGCTGGTCTCTGTGCTTTGTACCATGTGTGTTTAACCCTCTGTGCTACTGCCCGGCCTCCGGGAATGGCAAATTACTTACTGTTATACTGTCTTACTGTCTACTGAGCAGTTGAGGAAGAGCTCAACTGGCAGAGCACAGGAATTTCATACCTGAGGTTCCTAGTTTGATTTCTGGTGCTGCATGGGCCAGAGTGGTGCTCTGACTTGCCTCTTATCTCATGTGAACCCTCCCCCCCCTTTCTCGTAACAAACAGAACAAATTTATACATAAATAAAAGCTCTTGAGCCTCACTACCAGTGAGAAAGAACTTAGACGGGGGAGATCAGAATTCCTCCCTTCTCAGCATAAACAGACAACATCTGAAAGTTGCCTTGCTCACTGGGGTCCACAAGTGCAAAAGGATGCAGGACTGCAAGCCAAAGAAAGTCAGAGCAGAGCTATTAGGGTGATAAAATAACTCAAAATCCTCCATGTGGGGAATGAATAGAGAGAAGTCTCAGGGGTCAAGTACAGAGTTGTCAAGTATCAAGTGAGCCGACACAGGAAAGGACAGTGAAAACTGGCAAGCAGAAGAATCAATGGAAAAAAAACTTCAGGTGTGTGTGTATGTTTAATTTCGGGGTAAGTTTTTAATAAGTAGAACTGTCCAAAGACAGAATGATTTATCTCAAGGAGTGGTGAATTTCCCATGTCGAGGGGGTTCAAATGGGGCCTTGATGTCATGTGGAGGGAGGGGTTGCTCCACAGAGTCGGGCATTGGAAGGGGATGGGCCAGATGGCCTTTGCACAAATCCTTCTTTCCCCTGAGAATCTCTGAACACGGTGAACCTCCAAAGCACATAAACAGAGTTCAATTATTCACCTTACAAAAGGATTTTTTTTCACTTTACAAAAGACTTAGCCACAGGGTTCCTCTGACAGGCACTCCTGCAGCACATTCAAAGCACTATTCTCTCTGCACAGATGTGCGCGTGGAAAACACCAGTCCTGGAGGAGGAGGCAACTGGGTACAATCAGGGGCTTCTGTTCCCTTCTAGCCACTCAATCTGCCTTTGCTGCCTGGCCCTTGACATTGGGAAGGGGATACATGTGATTACAAAGGCCCTCGACATGGGCACCGACAATAATGTCTGTGGAAGCTTTAGTTGACTATGCAGAGTGCAGGGAAGCTGCCCCCAAACAGAAAGAGGTCCTGTAGCATCTAGTTTCAAACCCACCGCCAGTCTTTTCTTCTTCATTACTCCTTACTGACTGGGAGATCCTTCATAAAAGATGACGTGGCTGACACATGGCCCCTCTTTAGAAAGGTAGGTTTTCTCTTTGCCTGCTGGCAGGGTCTGTGCTAAGAAACAGATGGCGGGACAACAGCCTCATCGGCTGGCGTCTCCCCACAGAGGATGGGAGGAAAACGAGAGGTGCTGCCTCTGCTGGATACAGCAATCCAATGCCGGGCAGCTCAGTTAGCCAAGGGTGGGTAGCCCCTCGCTGGGCTGAAACCGAGGCTGGAGAGCTCCTTGGGAGTTGCCTGAAGGATCATCTCCTCCCAAAGGGGACACAAAGATGGCCCTGCAGCTCCTGCAAAAGGCAGTCGAACACCAGTGGCGTCACCTGTGAAAGGGCTCCAACCACTGAAAAGTTCTTGTTATTGTTCAGTCAGGCTTTGCCTGCCTGTGATACTCATTTATTACTTACACTTACTTTCTTTTTTAATTTCTTTATTGGGGAATTAATTGTTGATAGTCAACAGTAAAAGAAAATACAATAATTAGTACATGTGTAACATTTCTCAGTTTTCAACATAACAATTCAAACCCCATTAGGTCCTCCTCTGTCTTCCAGGATCTGAACCCTCCCCCACCTCCCCACCTTGGAGTCCTTTACTTTGGTGCAACACACCAACTCCAGTCCAGGTTCTGCTTTGTGTTTTCCCTTCTGATCTTATTTTTCAACTTCTGTCTATGAGTGAAATCATCTCATATTCTTCCTTCTCTTTTTGGCTGATCTCACTTAACATGATTCGTTCAAGCTCCATTCAAGATGGGGTGAAAAAAGTGAATGTATCATTTTTAATAGCTGAGTAATATATATATATATCTCACAACTTACTCAGACACCCATTTGTTGTTGGACACCTGGGTTGCTTCCAGGTTTTGGCTATTACAAACTATGCTGCTATGAACATAGGTATACATAAATCTTTTTGGATGGTTGTGTTTGTTTCATTGGGATATATCCCCAGGAGAGGAATTGCAGGATCATAGGGTAGGTCCATTTCTAGCCTTCTGAGAGTTCTCTAGACTGCTCTCCACAGAGGTTGGATCAATTGACATTCCCACCAGCAGTGTAGGAGGGTTCCTTTGACCCCACAACCTCTCCAGCATTTGCTGCTGTTACCTTTTCTGATGTATGTCATTCTTACAGGAGTGAAGTGGTATCTCATTGTTGTCTTTATTTGCATTTCTCTGACAATCAATGACTTGGAGCATTTTTTCATGTGTTTGTTGGCCTTTTTTTTTTTTTTTTTTTGCCTCCAGGGTTATTGCTGGGGCTCAGTGCCTGCACTACGAATCCACTGCTCCTGGAGGCTATTTTCTCCATTTTTTTTTTGCCTTTGTTGTTGTGCTTGTTGTAGTTGTTATTGTTGTCATAGCTGTTGTTGTTGTTGGATTGGACAGAGAGAAATGGAAAGAGGAGGGGAAGGCAGAGGGGGAAAGAAAGAGAGACACCTGCAGACCTGCTTCATCGCTTGCGAAGCGACCTCCTGTAGTTGGGGAGCCGGGGGCTCAAACTGGGATCCTTACGCTGGTCCTTGCACTTTGCACCATGTGCGCTTAACCCACTGCTCTACCGCCTGACTCCCCTTTGCTGGTCTTCTGTATCTCTTCTGTGGTGAATGTTCTGTACATATCCTCTACCTGTTTCTGGATGGGGTCATTTGTTTTTTTGTTGCTGAGTTTGGTGAGCTCTTTATATACTTTGGCTATTACCCTCTTGTCTGATGTATGGCACATAAAGATCTTCCATTCTGTGAGGGGTTTCTTTGTTTGGGTAGTGGTTTCTTTTGCCTCCAGGGTTACTGCTGGGGCTCAGTGCCTGCAGTGTGAATCCACTGCTCCTGGAGACCATTTTCCCCATTTTTGTTGCCCTTGTTGTTGTTATTGGTGATGGATAGGACAGAGAGAAATCGAAAGAGGAGGGAAGACGGAGTGGCAGAGAAAGAATAGACACCTGCAGACCTGCTTCACCGCCTGTGAAGTGACCCCCCTGCAGGTGGGGAGCCAGGGACTCGAACTGGGATCCTTATGCCAGTCCTATACAGAAGCTTTTAAATTTGATGTCCCATTGGCTTATTTTTGTTTTAGTCTTTGTAATTGGGCTTGTATCATTGAAGATGCCTTTAAAATTGAAATGGAAAAGAGATCTGCCAATATTTTCCTTTAAGTATTTCTGGTCTAACATTCAAGTCCTTGATCCATTTGGAATTACTTTTGTGTTTGGTGAAATATAGTGGTTCAGTTTCATTCTCCTGCATGTTCCAACCCAATTTTTCCAACACCATTTGTGGAAGAGACTCTCCCCACTTAATAGTCTGGGCACCTTTGTCAAAGATTAGATGTCCATTGGTGTGGGGGTGTTTTTTTTAACTAAAGCACTGGTCAGCTCTGGCTCATGGTGGTGCCAGGGATTAAACCTGGGACCTTAGAGCCTCAGGCATGAGAATCTGTTTGTATAATCATTATACTATCTCCCCTACCCAACATTTACTTTTCAATTTTTTTTATTATATTATTATTGTTATTGCAGAACAGAGGCCTCACACATGCACACTTTCATCACCCTGTGCTTTTAAAAATATTTATTTATGGGAGTCGGGCGGTGGTGCAGCGGGTTAAGCACACGTGGCACAAAGTGCAAGGACTGGCGGAAGGATCCCAGTTCAAACCCTCGGTTCCTCACCTGTAGGGGAATCGCTTCACAGGCAGTGAAGCAGGTCTGCAGGTGTCTATCTTTCTCTCCCCCCCCGTCTTTCCCTCCTCTCTCATTTCTCTCTGTCCTATCCAACAATGACATCAGCAACAACAACAATAAGAACTACAACAATAAAACAACAAGGGCAACAGAAGGAAATAAATAAATAAATATTTTAAAAAATGTATTTACTTGATAGAGATAGGGAAATCAAGAGTTAGAGAGGTAGAGAGGTGTCGTATGCTTTACATTGGTTTGTCCTAGCCCTCCCCCCACCAAGAGAACTGGATCAGGCCTGCTAATTTCACGGGCCCGCTTGGCCCCGCCCCAGAGGAACCCCGGGAAAGGGTTCCTGAGTTCGAGAGTGCGTGAGTTAGACAGAGTTCCTGAGTTCCTGAGTTCGAGAGTTTCAGAGTTACAGAGTAAGAGAGAGTGCCAGAGAGACAGAGTTCCTGGGTTCCTGAGTTCCAGAGTAAGAGACGGTTCCTGAGTTCGAGAGTAAGGGAGAGTGCTTGTGCCGCCGCAAAGAGACAGCGGAGCTCTGTTTGGTGATTAGTTTGTCTTAGTTTATGAATCGTTGTTCCTGAATAAAGAAATACAGCTGCCCTGCCCAGCCGTTGTCTCCGCGTCTCTGTTACCCACCGTGAAGCTAGACCCGCCTGGCAAGAGCCTCCGAAATTTTAACAACAAATGGCGCCCAACGTGGGGCAACTGCATAGACCTGCGTCATAGCGGGTGTCCCATAACTGAGTTCGAGAGTTTCAGGGTTACAGAGTAAGAGAGAGTTCCAGTGTGCCAGTTTCAGAGGGCTCTCAAGTACGAGAGTTCCAGAGTGCCAGAGTTGGAGGGTTCCTGAGTTCCTGAGTTCCAGAGTAAAAGAGGGAGTGCTTGTGCCGCCGCAAAGAGACAGCAGAGTTCTGTTTGGTGATTAGTTTGTCTTAGTTTATGAATCATTGTTCCTGAATAAAGAAATACAGCTTCCCTGCCCAGCCGTTGTCTCTGCGTCTCTGTTACCCGCCGTGAAGCTAGCCGGCCCGGCAAGAGCCTACAAATTTTAACAACAGAGAGGAAGAAAGACACCTACAGCACTGCTTCACCACTCGTGAGGCTTTCCCCTGCAGGTGGAGGCCAGAAGCTTAAACTGGGATCCTTACACATGTGTGCTCAACCAGCTGTGCTACCACCCAGTTACCCACCCTGTCTTTTAAAAAGAAATTTTGATAGAGAGACAGACAGAGATACCACAGTCCTGGAGGAGCTTCCTCAAATGTAACAGAAACTCCCATGTGGTGCTGGGATTTGAATTTGGGCTGTACGCATGGCAAGACAAGTGTCTTCTCTGGTGAGCTGGCTCTCTGGTCCTGCTTCATTATTTTTTTTTCTGATACTGCATATTTGTTCTTGTCTTTCTTATTTTTACAGCAGTGCAGACCCAAGGCCTCATATGCACAAGGCATGTGCTCTATTGCTGAGTCCCCCTCCCTGGCCTCCACTCATGAATCTTAATTCTCCCTTAAAAGTGAATGACTTTTAAGGGTGGGGGTAGATAACTTAATGGTTATGCAAGGAGACTCTCATACCCAAGGCTCCAAAGTCTCAGGTTCAAACCCCTGTACCTCCATAAGCCAGAGCTGAGCAGTGCTCTGGAAAAAAAAAATGAATGAATGAATAAAATACTTCATTAGGAAATCTAGGATATCTTGTAGAGTTAGCAAAAAAAAAAAGTGACTGAAAACTAGATAGCAGAGGGAGAATCCAGTGAGCAAGGCCCAGGACTTTCAGATGGGATAGCATGTGCCAGAGGGATACTCTGGTTCTCCCCCTCCCCTATAAGGAAATAAATACATCTTAAAAAAAAATGACACCCTTGGTCATAGCAGTGCTATCCACAATCACCTAAAAGTAGAAGCAACTCACTGTCCACCAACAGATGGACAAACAAAACTTGGTATATCCATACAGTGGAATAGTATTCAGTCTCAACAGGAAGGAAATTCAGGGGTCAGGTGGTGGCAAACCTGGTTAAGTGCCCCTGGCCCCCACTTGGAGGAGAAAGCTTCATGACTGGTGAAGCAATGTTGCAGGTGTCTCTGTCTCTCTCTCTCTCTTTCTACCTCCCTCTTCCTCTGAATTCCCTATGTACTATCAAATAAAATACACTGTTTTATTAAAAAAAATAAGAAAGGCAATTCAGAGGGGATGAGACAGCTCACCTCATAACAAACATGGCTTATGATGTATGGGGTCGTGGGCTTAAGCCCCAGCACCACATGGGGTGTCCCATGGATGGTGAAGCAGTGCAGAGGTATCTTTTCTTTCTATTTTTTATATTTGTTTATTTATTTGCCTCCAGGGTTACCTCTGAGGCTTGGTGCCTGCATTACAAATCCACTACTCCTGGAAACGATTTTTTCTCTTTTGTTGCCCTTGTTTATCATTGTTGTTGTTGTTGTTATTGCTGTCGTTGTTATTGGATAGGACAGAGAGAAATGGAGAGAGGAGAGAAGACAGAGATGGGGAGAGAAAGATAGACACCTGCAGACCTGCTTCATTGCCTGTGAGGCGACTTCTCTGCAAGAAGAACCGGAGGAGAACCGGAGGCTCGAACTGGGATCCTTGAGCTGGTCCCTGCACTTTGCGCCATGTGTGCTTAACCCACTGCGCTACCGCCTGGCCCCTTTCTCTCTCTTTAGATAAAAGAAAGGGATAGGGAAAAAAAAAGTTCCTAGGAAGCTACTCAACAGTAATGTGCATGTGTATAGTCCTGGATCCATTACCCTATGCAGCATAAAAGGGACAGAGAGAGACACGGAGAATTAGAGACATCACAGGGGCCAGGAGGTGGTACACCTGGTTAAATGCACATATTACAGTGCACAAGGATCCGGGTTCAAGCTCCTGATCCCTACCTGCAGGGGGAAAGTTTCACGAGTAGTGAAGCAGGGCTGCAGGTGTCTCTCTGTCTCTTTCTCTCTCTATCTCCCCTCTCATCAATTTTTCTCTGTCTCTATCCAATAGTAAATAAATAAAATTAAAAAATGACATCATAGCACTGAAGCCCCCACCCCTCATGCCACAGTACTCATTTATGATGAACCAGGGATTCATCCCTGGGTCTGTTCACCCACACTTCTGAGACAGAGTCACATTCTATCTGGTTGTGATGTATGTCCCTGCTGACTATCTCACTGTCCCCAAAAGCAAGTGGATGTCTGTAAATGACCAGACTTCCTGTAGCTAAAAGGTTAAACTAAAAACCTACCAGCTGCCTCATTATCCTGCATGACCCGTTACTCTCTCCAATCCAATGAGCACAGTGAAACAACAGGAGAAAAGGGGGTGGGGGCCTCTCACTGCTGCTGCTATAAACACTGAAAAGCCTGAGGGGCCCTCGGGAACACAAAACCTTTTGCAGGCCCTTTCTTTCTTTCCATTCTCTCCCACAGCCTCTCAGGGTGAGACATACCTCACCACAGCCAACAGGGCTGGTAACTGTTCCTGAAGGAACAGTGCTCACCTGAGAAGCCAAGAGCTCAGAGGCTAAAACCCAGGAGGGGAGCACCCCTTCCAATAGAGTCTTACATATCACCAGTAGAAACAGTTTCTACTCAGATGGCTTCAGGAAAACTGTACACAGAAAATGGAAAAGTGTGACACAGATAAATAAGGGAGTGACTCTTTTTCTATCCACAAAAGCCAGACCCAGTGATAACAAAAAACAAAGACAAGACGATGTCATCCTGGATTATTCAGGTGACACATCCAATGATACTTCTAAGAGAAGGAAGACACAGGAGGAAAGGTGAAATGAAGATAGAGCAGACTGGCGGTGATAGGCCAAGGAAGTCAGAGATCGCTGGCAAAGAAGGTAGGGAAGTACTAAGCCCTGAGGCCCTGTTTTGTGATTTGTCACAACAACCTCAAAAACTAATTCACTGGGGTGGGGGTAGATGGCATAGTGCTTATACAAACAGACTCTCATGCCTGAGTCTCCAAAGTCCCAGGTTCAATTCCCCATACCACCATAAGCCAGAGCTGAGCAGTGCTCTGGTAAAATTAAATAAATGAATGAATGAATAAATTAAAAGAAATAATAAGGGAGTGACTATTTGTCCTACAAAGGTTTTTTTTTTTTTTTCTTCTTTGTATAGTGAACCTTACAGAAATCTTTACTGTATCTTTTAGGTAACAATCTTTCCTTGTGCTTTGATAGTATGGTTCAATGTACAATAATTAAGACCTCCAATATTCTAGGACACAACATATATTGCTGGAATAAAGTATAAGTAAATACCATGCATATCTTGCATATTAAAAAAATGGAACTCTAAAAAATTTTCAAAAAAAAAGGGGGAGTTGGGCGGTAGTGCAGCAGGTTAAGTACACGTGGCACAAAGCACAAGGACCGGTGTAAGAGTCCCGGTTGGAGGCCCTGGCTCCCCACCTGCAGGGGAGTCGCTTCACAAGTGGTGAAGCAGGTCTGCAGGTGTCTAATCTTTCTCTCCCCATCTCTGTCTTCCCTTCCTCTCTCCATTTCTCTCTGTCCTATCCAACAATGACGACATCAATAACAACAACAATGGTAACTATAACAATAAAACAACAAAGGCAACAAAATGGAATAAATAAATATTAAAGAATAAATAAATAAATGAACTCTGGCTTAGAGGCCCCCAGAAAAAGACAATTATTCAGTTATGTGTAGTGTTATCCTCCCAGTGTTTACAACAAGAAAACTTGGTCTGGGGAGATAGTTCAGGTGGCAGAGCACAGGACTTGTATACCTGAGGCTCCTGGTTCAATTCCCAGTGCTGCATGTGCTGTTTTTTCTCTATTTTATATGAAACTGTCTCTCTTATGATTTGAATAATAAATATATATTTTAAAAGTCTTGATTGTAGGTCTCTTAATCCTATCCATATATTTTTCTGACATATTTTAAAAATTTAATCCCTTCATAAACACTGTAGGCTTTTTGAAATGTGAAGTGTTTTTATGAAATATAAGACATTTTCATTCATATCTGACATGATAGACTTTAAAATACATAAGATTAAAAAAGATAGGAATGGACACTACTTAATGCTCAGAGGATCAGTCAATCAAGAGGACTTAACAATTATTAATATCTATGCACCCAATGAGAAGCCATCTAAATACATCAAACTTCTACTGAAAGAGCTACAGCAATATATTAACAGTAACACAATCATAGTAGGGGACTTCAACACCCCACTATCTCAACTTGACAGATCATCCAGGAAGAAAATCAGTAAAGACATAAGGGAGCTAAATGAAGAGATAGATAACCTAGAACTATTGGACATTTTCAGAGTCATTTAGAGCAAGTTGTGGTATATATACACAATGGAATACTACTCAGCTGTAAAAAATGGTGACTTCACCGTTTTCAGCCGATCTTGGATGGACCTTGAAAAAATCATGTTGAGTGAAATAAGTCAGAAACAGAAGGATGAATATGGGATGATCTCACTCTCAGGCCGAAGTTGAAAAACAAGATCAGAAAAGAAAACACAAGTCGAACCTGAAATGGAATTGGAGTATTACACCAAAGTAAAAGACTGTGGGGTGGGTGGGTGGGTGGGGAGAATACAGGTCCATGAAAAATGATGAATGAAATAGTGGGGGTTTTATTGCTAAATGGGAATCTGGGGAATGTTATGCATGTAAAAAAAAAAGAAGTAGAAACGCAAAGCAGAAATTGACTGAGTTTGGAGTATGGCACCAAAGTAAGAAAGCAGAAGTATACTAGAGTTTGCAGTGAGTACCTCCCTAATACTTCCTCTCCACTTTTCCAAGCTTTGGGTCCATGATTGCTCAACAATTTGTTTGGCTTTGTATGTTAACTCTCTTTTCAGTCACCAGGTTCCAGGTATCATCAGGATGCCGGCCAGACTTCCCTGGATTGAAGACACCACCAATGTGTCCTGGAGCTCAGCTTCCCCAGAGACCCATCCTACTAGGGAAAGAGAGAGGCAGATTGGGAGTATGGACCGACCAGTCAACGCCCATGTTCAGCGAGGAAGCAATTACAGAAGCCAGACCTTCTACCTTCTGCAACCCTCAATGACACTGGGTCCATGCTCCCAGAGGGATAGAGAATGGGAAAGCTATTGCGGGAGGGGGTGGGATATGGAGATTGGGTGGTGGGAATTGTGTGGAGTTGTACCCCTCCTACCCTATGGTTTTGTTAATTAATCCTTTCTTAAATAAAAAAAAAAAACTGGTATAAAAAAAAAAAAAGACATTTTCATTCAAGACAGTCTCCTATTGATTGAAATAGAGTCATAAGAACAGAAGTGTTTTTTTCTCTATTATGTATCTTATACAAAAATGGATACATTTTCTGATATAGTTCTGTATAGTTATGAGGAAAAAAGCTTACAAAAATTATTATTAAAAAAACTTACAAAAATTAAAAAGCAAATGAATGTATTGAGCTGCTGTAAAAGTGATGACATATCTTTCTATTTTTTTTCTATGCAAAAATGCATCATGACTTTCCTGCAACCTGACCTGATCACACACACACACACACACACACACACACACACACACACACACACACGCAGACATGTATACACAGATTTCAGAGCTGCTCAGCGATTTATCATATGAAAAGCATTTTAATTTCCACTTATTTCCTGAGATTCTCCTAAGCACCTTGAGAAGAAGGCATCACGGATGACAGAATTGAAACCAATAAGGAGCTCACAGCTATTAAGGTGGTGGTACTAGTACTCAAATGAAGATTTTCTGACTGCCAACTTCATGCCTCGCTCTTCTCCTTTTTTAAAATATGTATTCATTTATTCCCTTTTGTTGCCCTTGTTGTTTTATTGTTGTAGTTATTATTGATGTCGTTGTTGTTGGATAGGACAGAGAGAGAAATGGAGAGAGGAGGGGAAGACAGAGAGGGGGAGAGAAAGATAGACACCTGCAGACCTGCTTCACCGCTTGTGAAGCGACTCCCTTGCAGGTGGGGAGCCGGGGGCTCGAACAGGGATCCTTACGCCAGTTCTTGTACTTTGAGCCACCTGCGCTTAACCCGTTGCGCTACCCCCCGACTCCCATGTCTTTCTCTTCTTTCTATTCCCATGAGGTGCTTTACTGTGTGCACATAGACCAGGCCTTTATTTTGGAATTAAAAGCTGAACCATGTGAAATTGCCAATGTTTAAATGCTTCTGACCTACAGAAATGTAATTTCTGGCTTAGCTAATTTGGGTAGAGGCAGCCTCTTGATGAAAGGAAACCAACCTTTCTAATGACTTTTTCTTCGCTCTGAAAGAAGCACCAAACCACTTTCTAGAGAATGGCTACTGTATGTCAAGCTCCAGGGGCTGGAAAGTGCCCTGCAGGCCAGGGAAAGGCACTATCCTTCTGAAGGGAAGCGGGCTCCCAGCTAGACCACTCATCTCCCCCACAGGCCAGGGGTCACTTGCCAGAAAGAAGAGTAGATGAGAGCAAAACTGCTTTTACGCCTCACTTGAACACCCATGCACCCCTTCTTGGGGTGGTCTGTCCTCACCATGAGGGACTTTCAGGGCACCAGGGCTGTTTCCCATGATTAGGGTGCAGACAGGACATCTTTATGAACCTGGTTGTTACTTCCTTCCTATATTTGCTGAGCTGTGCTTGCTCGTCCCTCACACACTTACACATCGTAGTGGGGGAGGGGGAGGCTAGCATTGCCTTCTCCTCCAGAAAGGAATTGGGGCAGGGGGAGGGTGCAGTGGAGGAGGCAGAATATAGAGAAAAAGCTGTGTCTGGGGAAAGCTGTGGCACTGATACGGAATGACCCATTTAAAAGGGCCATGTGAGGCTGGTCTCTGCACCTAGGCTCTCAGCAGACCAAGCACACATGTGCATGTGCGTGCATGTGTGTGTGTGTGTGTGTGTATGAAGTCATACAGGCATTAACATACACTAAACACTCACACAGGCTTTCCCACACCTGCCGTATTTTCTATCTAAGCACTCATCGGAAGTTGCCAATTCAGGCAAGCTGCATTTCAATCAGTGTCTGTCTGACTGTCTAAGTCTATTTCTCCTGGTCTCCCTTCCATGAAAAGAACAGGGATGGAGGGGTGTTAAGGAGCACAGTAGGTGAGAGTGGAGATAATAAAGAAGCAATGGGAGAATTTAGGAGCTCAAAAACTGTTGTAATTGATTATTCACACATCCACCACGTAAGTGAAGATGGTGGAGGAGAGAAGTGAGAGCAGGAAGATCCCAAAGAAAAGCTATGCCTTTCCCGGATACTCTCCATTCCTTCCTTCACCAACAGTAAAAAAATTATTTATTAATGAGAAAGATAGAAGGAGAGAGAGAAAGACATCACTTTGGTACATGTGCTGCTGGGGATTGAACTCTGGACCTCATGCTTGAGAGTCCAATGCTTTATTCACTGTGCCACCTCCTGGGCCACTACATTTGGTACACTCCATCTACCATGAGCTCAACCCCATGCTAGGCGGGAGGAAACAGGTGTGTCAGCCTTGGCCCTCCCAGGCCATCCGGGGCATTAGGTAGAGTTAGCCAGGCACTACCAGCAGCTCCTCCAAACTGCACACTGCTTCCAAAACAGAGGAGCAGTTTTCCTGCCTCTCTGAGACTATCAAGTTCAAGTCAGTTTCTCACCTTGAAGAGCCAAACTCTATTCTGAGGCCACTCCTCTCCAGTGAGGAGCAGGGAATTAAGTTAACATTGATACTGAGGGGTTATTACAGGTCAAAAAATTTCACCAATATAGAAACCAAGATACAAAAGCAGTTACATAATTTGCCCAAGCTCACTCTTTCAGAAGTGAGAAGCTGAATGGCTCCATCACCCATGCTTTCAACCATTTCTCTGTACTAAACTGAGTTTTAGGCAAAGGCAAAGAAATTTAAAACACTGGAATGGCAGCAACCTTGCACTTTGAGATGCTGGTATAGGGGACAACACACGAGTGGTTGTCAGATGTGAGTTCAGGCTCTGAGTGTGCCACAAACCTGACTGTGACTTTACACTAATCATTTAAATTCCCAGAGCCACTTTTCCTATTTGAAATTTTGGCAAAATTACCTTGAATGTCCTTTTAATTTAAACCATTGATGAGAAACAGTTAATTACAATAGTGCAAGTTAGTGGTCAAGAATTTCAACACATTTTAGGGTCAGCAAGATAATTCACCCGGAGAGTGTACTTACTCGGGCATATATACAACCCAGGTTCAAGCCTGACCCCCACTACACTGAAGCTTTGGTGCTGTGGTGTCTTTCCTTCTCTCTGTTTCTATCTGAAAAAGTTAGCCTAGGGCAGTGGAGCTGCAGTGACAACAACAGCAAGAAAAAAAGAAAAAGGGGAAAAAAAGAGTTTTGAAATTAAGTCATGAATGTGAAACAGGTGGAATAGGGAGATAGGAAGATGCATAGGCAAAGCCACGACTGGAGAAGATAAGAATGCGGGAATGCTCCATTTGAAATGGGTCTGAGTATATCAGACAAACAACTAATAGCAATCGTCTGTACAGAACTGGTACAGATCTACACAAGAAGCAAAATTAACCGAATAAAAAAGTGGGCCAGAGAACTAAACAGTTCTTTGGGGGGTCGGGTGGTGGTGCATCTAGTTGAGCACACCTGTTACAATGCTTAAGGACCCAGATACGAGCCCCCTGGTCCCCACCTGCAGGGGAAAGCTTCACAAGTGGTGAAGCAGGGCTGCAGGTGTCTCTCTGTCTCTCTCCCTTTCTATCTCCCCCTTCCTTCTCACTTTCTGGCTGTCTCTATACAATAAACAAAGATTAAAAAAAATTATCAGGAGTCGGGCGATAGCGCAGCGGGATAAGTGCACGTGGCGCAAAGCACAAGGACCGGTGCAAGGATCCAGGTTCGAGCTCTCGGCTCCCCACCTACAGGGGAGTCGCTTCACAAGTGGTGCAGCAGGTCTGTAGGTGTCTGTCTTTCTCTCCCCCTCTCTGTCTTCCCCGCCTCTCTCCATTTCTCTCTGCCATAGCCAACAACGACCACATCAATAACAACAACAATAATAATTACAACAATAAAAAAACAACAAAGACAACAAAAGGGAATAAATAAGTAAATATTAAAAATTTTTTTCTCTAAGATGGAACTAAATAGTTTTCTAAAAAAGAGACACAGGGCCCATAGACATGAATAAATGCTCCACTTCAGTTATCATCAGAGAAATGCAAATTAAAACTACACTGAGATTCCATCTCACACCTGAGAGAATGGCTTCCATCAACAAACCAGGAAATGACAGGTTGTGTCAATGGAGAGGTTGTGGAAAAGAGGGAACTCTGGGTGTGTGGGTGTGTGTGTGTGTATAGCTTAATGATTATGCAAAAGAGACTCTGATGCCTGGGGCTCCAAAGTCCCAGGTTCAATCGCCCACACCACCTCAGCCAGAGTTGATCAATAAATAGTCTGCAGTGAGTCAGTATAAAGTTTATAATGAAATCGTGTCTACTTAGACTTAGATACTCTCCTCACCTACTTTCTATTACACTTCCCTCACTCATTCCAAAGCTAACCCTATCAAAGCAAGGACTGCAAAAGCTGAATAAGGGCAAGAGACTGGCATACTTTAACGATGACTCTTTAGTCACTATCAGGCCACCCCATCAGCTGGGGCCCTAGTTGGGGAGTCCTAAGATTTCCAAACAGACATGATGGGCCTAGATCTCGAGTAAATCCCTCTCTCCATTGTTACCGGTCATCTCTATCTGGAACAACACAATAGACCCCTTTGTAGGGCCCCACAGGACCTTGCCCTCAACTTGGATCAACAACAGTAGAGAATGTTCCATCCGCCAAAGGGAGGCTAGACAACATACTCTATGCTACACCTGAGGAAGATGGGTCCTGATATTGGGGCAGCTTGGAACGTTCCTACTCATGACCACAGAATGTGAGCTCAGATCTACAGGGATGCAGAGGTCACATAAGCTCCTAAGCTGAATATGGGCCCCAGATCACATCAAATCGATGGGGTTTACAGTCAACAATATTTATACCCCTTTCTCATATTTGGGAGCTACTCTCTTCCCTGATCCAGTTTTCTGGTCCTTTTTCCAGCTATGACATCATCTCCCCAGACAATAACTTGGACCCATCTGCATATCAGATTTCAGGCTCAGGGCAAAACAAAAACAAACAAACAAACTAGTATAGTCATGAGTCCTTTGGAATATAACTAAACTATGCCTACTAGCTATCTACAAAACGGAGACCCCCCTCTCCCCCAACTCTTCATCTGCACTCTTCCAGCCTTTAGATTCATGATTAGTCAACAATTTGTTTGGCTTTATATGTTAACTCTCTTTTCAGCCACCAGGTTCCAGATGCTACCATGATGCCAACCAGACTTCCCTGGACAGACAACCCCACCAATGTGTTCTGGAGCTCCAATTCCCCCAGAACCCCGCCCCACTAGGGAAAGAGAGAGATAGGCTGGGAGTATGGATCGACCTGTCAACGCCCATGTTCAACGGGGAAGCAATTACAGAAGCCAGACCTTCCACCTTCTGCATCCCACGATGACCTTGGGTCCATACTCCCAGAGGGTTAAAGAATAGGAAAGCTATCAAGGGAGGGGATGGGATACAGAGTCCTGGTGGTGAGAATTGTACGAAGTTGTACCCCTCTTATCCACTGGTTTGTCAGTGTTTCCTTTTTATAAATAAAATTAAAAAAAAGAAAAAGTAAAAGAAAGGGGAACACTGCTACATTGCTGGTGGGAATACAAACTGGTAGAGCTCCTTTGGAAGAGTCTTTAAACAAATAAAAACAGGGGCTGGGCGGTAATGCAACGGGTTAAGCGCACATGGCGCAAAGTGCAAGGACTGGCATAAGGATTCCAATAGGAGCCCCAGCTCCCCACCTGCAGGGGGATCGCTTCACAAGCGGTGATGCAGGGCTGTGGGTGTCTATCTTTCTCTCCCCGTCTTCCCTTCCTCTCTTGATTTCTCTCTGTCCTATCCAACAACAATGACATCAATAACAACAATAATAATAACAACAATGATAAACAACAATGGCAACAAGAGGGAAAAATGGCCTCGAGGAGCAGAGGATTCCAGTGCAGGCACCAAGCCCCAGCAATAAGCCTGGAGGCAAAAAAAGGGAAAAAGAATCTAGAACCCATCTCCAGGGATAAAAACAGGTCAAATAACAGCAGAAGGGAATCTGAGAAAGGCATGCTGGGATAGGAGGTGCTTACCATCACAATATTGGCTAGATGGGCAGAGACGAGTGCATACACTCCTCCTGAGGAGCCCACGACTGGTGCAGTCATGTCAGCCACAGACACTGCCAAGGAACCTGGCACAAAGAGAGAGAACAATTCAGGAATGCTGGAGCTGGCCTTCTACCTCAGTCTCAGGCTTCAGGTGCTGTAGCAACAGGCTTCTTCTCTTCCTTCCTGGATCCTGTAGGATTCATGTACAATGAAAAAAGAGCCATTTAATTCAAGCTTTCCTTTTTATAGATAGGAAACAAAAGACTCAATGGAGGGAAGTGATCATCCAACTTTTTTTTTTTTTTTACATTTTTATTTCCCCTTTTGTTGCCCTTTTTTTTTATTGTTGTTGTAGTTATTATTGCTGTTGTCATTGTTAGATAGGACAGAGAGAAATGGAGAGAGGAGGGGGAGATGGGGAGAGGATGATAGACACCTGCAGAGCTGCTTCACCGCCTGTGAAGCGACTCCCCTGCAGGTGGGGATCCTTACGCTGCCGGTCCTTGCGCTTCGTGCCACGTGTGCTTAACCTGCGGCGCTACCGCCTGACCCCCTTCATCCAACTCTTAATCTAGCCATAGCTTCACCTTGTGCCACCTTGCAGTTCTGGAGCAATAACAAAAATAGTAGTGGGAGATGTCATGAAAACAGCTACCACTTGGGTAGCACTGAGTTGCTGACAAGGTCAAACATTTTTACATTCTCCCTTTTAACCCTCAAGACAGTCCTCTGAGGTAGGTGCTAGTGGCCTTGTAGTGAAGATGAGATGACTGAGCCCAGGGTCATTTGTCATGAGGGGATGGAGCAAAATGGAGCAGTCTTGGTGTGCCTGACACAAGGTCCACACTCCTGAAACTGATGCAGAGGGCAGCCTCCAGCCTCTACATAGCAATCTGCTCAATAAGCAGAAACCTGCTTAGCGTCACATCCAGCTTCCTCCAGCAAAGTGAAATCACTAAAGACCAACATGCTCTCCTGAGCAGGGGGCTCTTTAGAGGAAAAAAATGTCCTTGAACAGTCCCCAGAAAGAGACAGAGAGATGATGTCATCTCTCTGGGGGAAAGGAAGGGTATAGACTCTTGGTCTGGGGGATGACAAACTTTTGTCCTGGGAGGGAAGCCCAGCAGTGAGGAGATGGGGAATGTATTGTTCTGGTCTCATTTAAATGTGATCAATGCTTTGGCTTCCAGGGAAGGACATGGGAGACTAAAAATAACTAGGAGGTAGAGCCCAGGGCTCAGAGATGTGGCTGGTCTGGGTGAGTGTGCAGAAATCACCAATGGAAAATGCCCGCAGGCTCATGAGCCAATTAGTTGCTGATGGGTGGAGAAAGGGGGGGCAGGCGGCAGGCCAAATGCTGCAGGTTCTGTGCAGGGGAGGGTCTACTCCTTGGAGAGGCTGGGCCCAAACTGCAACCGGAACACCGGACAGTGCAGGCATGAGAACCCCTTTGATATCACCTTTCTTCCCCTAAGATGACTGGGCCTAGGGAGATTCTTTAAGGAAAAGACCCTCACTACAGACTCTTGGTCTCAAGGGAGAGGCAATCAAGAACAAAACTGTCATGAAGTGAGAACTCTCAAGTCCTTCTCTCCTACCAGGGTAACCATAAATCTTTCCTCTCCCCCACCCAGGATTTAATTAGGTATTGATTTATTGTCAGATAACTTTTCTTTAACTGCCTAACCACAGGGTCAGCCATCAGGGGAAAAAAAATTCAGGGTGGCACACAGACAGGCAGCAGGATCTGCATGACAAAGGATTCCCACACTCTCCTGGCAGGGCTGGCTGAGAAGGCTGCATTGCAGGGCTGTGGAGGGCTGGCTGCCCAGGCTGCTCCTCATTAATTACCGTTTGGTCAGAGGAGGCCCCAGTCTCCCTGGGCTGGCCTTTCTTCCTCTGTGTAAGGCTCAAACAACGGCGCATATTCTGCTCCTTCAGTGTCCCCATCAGGGGCAGAGGCATCAGAGAAACCCCCAGCGTGCAGGCTGCACACATCAACATTTCCCTCACCCTACTAGTGGGTGGGAGGCCTGAACCCAGGGCAGGGGTCAGTGTGGGGGCTGTGTCAGGAGTACAGAATGGAGACGTGGCTGGCTAACTGCATGACCTTGGAACAGGCTTTGAATTCTTTGGGCTTCAGTTTTCACATGTGTGAAGCGAGGAGTTCTTAGACCTTCCAACTTCTGAGCAGTGAACCCTTCCTCTCAAAGGAAACCTTACCCAG
Source organism: Erinaceus europaeus (assembly GCF_950295315.1). Lineage (NCBI taxonomy): Eukaryota > Metazoa > Chordata > Mammalia > Eulipotyphla > Erinaceidae > Erinaceus > Erinaceus europaeus. The sequence goes on from NC_080173.1 coordinate 73,355,485, forward strand.
GCCTCTTCCCTGTGGAGTAGAACACAGAGAGACATGCTGACTGAATGGGTGGAGTCTGGGGAACAGGGTTTGTCACCCACTGGAAGGGAACTCAAGGGTTCCTTCCTGATCAGTAATTCAATAAGCTGAGTCTTGCCTTCTGATCCCGGCTCAGTTCCTGGTTCTAGAGTTTTGAAAAGTAATACCACAAGGTACAGCCATTAGCTTTGCACAAGAGAACTTGATAAGAATAACTACAAGCATGGGCATGTATGCATATCAGCATACTAATAAAGGCCATGTGTGGCAGGACTAATTAATAAAGGCGGGCTTGTTGATCAGCTATTGTGAACATCATAAATGACAGCTGTATAAGATCAACAGGAGTCCCTCAGGGGTAATGAAGAGAGAGGCCAGGGAGCAAAGGGCAAGCTGGAGCGACAGGCCACACATCTGCGAGACAGCAGCCCCAAGAACTACTTCTAGTTAGGGCTCTGACTTGTCCCAGAGAAATTGTGGGGCCACGTCAGCACTCCCCAGCCCAAACATTTCCTTTCTCTGGGCTGCTGGCAAAACGGGGGTGATAGAACTCGCTTCTTAAAGTTATGATAAACATAGGAGATAACATGTATACTCTACACCTGGAATATCAGATGTGCTAAGAAGAGGTTAGTTATCATTGCTATAAAATGTGATGGCCTTGGACTTAGAATCTTCACTGAGTAAGAATTAGAGAACAGGATCAGATGTCTGTTAAGACCTCCCTTGGCTTTTTTTTTTTTTTTTTTTTTTTGCCTCCAGGGTTATCACTGGGGCTTCGTGCCTGCACTAGGAATCCACTGCTCCTGGAGGCTACTTTTTCCCCCGTTTATTGCCCTTGTTGTTTATCATTGTTGTAGTTATTACTGTCACTGTTGTTGGATAGGACAGAGAGAAATCGAGAGAGGAGGGGAAGACAGAGTGGGGGACAGACAGACACGTGCAGAACTGCTTCACCAACTATGAAGCAACTCCCCGCCTTGCAGGTGGGGAGCCCGTTGCTCAAACCGGCATCCTTATGCGATCCTTGTGCTTTGCACCATGTGCGCTTAACCCGCTGCATTATCACCCGGCCCCTTCCTCTCCCTTGGTTTTTGATAATAAATCATCTGCACAAAGGAAAAGACCTACATTGGTTTCCTTAACACTGTGGTAGTAGTTTAGAGCACAGCTTTTGAGGACAAACAATGTGTGTTGGAGCTCAGTTCTACCACTTAAGACTATATTTTTGGGCAAGTCTCTCGGCCTCTCTCAGCCTCAATTTCTATATTTGGGGTAGGTGCAAAGAGCCTCATAGTTGTATGATGACTGAAAACATACAGGGCAGGGGGCCAAGCAGTGGAGCACTTGGTTAAGTGAACACATTATAGTACATAAGAACTCAGGTTCAAGTCCCTGGTCCCCACCTGCAGGGGGAAAGCTTCACAGGTGGTGAAGTCAGGCTGCAGGTGTCTCTCTCTGTCTCTTTCCCTCTCTACCCCCTCTCTCAATTATTCTGTTTATCTAATAAATAATATTAAATCAAAAAGAACACACACAGGGTAGGGGCTGGGTGGTGGCACACACTGCCATGCACAGGCACCTGGGTTCAAGTCTTGGCTCCCACCTCCAGGTGGGAAGATTTACCAGCAATGAAGCGATGCTGCAGGTTTCTCTCTTTTTCAACTTTTCTCTCAATTCTCTCTGTTCTAAGAAATAAAATAAAGAAAAAAAAAAAGATGAAAAAACAGCTGCTGGGAGTGGTAAATTTGTAGTGCAGGCAATGAGCCCCAGCAATAACCATGGTGGCAAATAAAACAAAACAAAAACAAAAAAGCCCAACAAGCACACACGGGTAGACACTTGATAAATACTAGTTTTTCTACTCAGGATCTGGCTATCCGTAAATGACTCTCTTTCCTTCCCCTGCCCACTCTCCCCCTGTTTTTTTCTGTCTTTGTTGAGGTTTAACTGCTCCAGGCTGATTTTTTTTTTTTTCCAGATAGAGACAGAAGGAAAGACACAACAGCAATAAAGCGTCCTCTAATGTGGTGGAAGCAAGGTTTGAACCTGGGTCACACGCATGGCAAATCAGGTGCTATCCAAGCGAGCTATCTTGCCAGTGTCAACACCCTCACGTCCACCCTCCTTTCTCAAGAGAGATGCACACATACAAGAAAAGGAGGAAGGGGTGGACAGAACAGACAGATCAAGCAACTCAATTCCAGAGGAAAATGATCAGATGTATGTCTCTGGTCTGAAACAGTGATTCAGACAGAATAGCATGTGCTATTTGCTTCTTCTTCTTCTTCTTTTTTTTAGATTTTTATTATCTTCATTTATTGGATAGAGACAGCCCGAAATCGAGAGAGTAGGGGGGAGACAGAAAGGGAGAGAGAGAGGGAGGCGAGCAGTGGCACACCCCACCCGGGCTCCCCACCTGCAGGGGGGATGATGCTACATAAGCAGTAAGGCAGGTCTGCAGGTGTTTATCTTTCTCTCTTCCTCTCTATCTCTCTCTCCTTTCAATTTCTCTCTGTCCTATGCAATAAAATGAAAAAAAATTCACTTCCAGGAGAAGTGAATTGATAGTGCTTGCACTGATAACCCTGGAGGCAAAATAATAATAATAATTAAAAATTTAAAAAAAAGAGAGGGAGAGAGACAGAGACACCTGCAGCACTGCTTCACTACTTGAAAAGCTTTTCTGGGGACAGAGGCTCGAACCCAGGTCCTTGTGCATTGCAACATGTGCACTCAACCAGGTATGCCACCACCTGGCCTCCCTTTTTACTTTACAATACAGACTCACTTCCCCCCTCATTTAGCTGACAAGCCCCCCTTTTTTGTCTATGCACCTTTCCACTCTGCATTGGAATCTCTGCAAAGCAATGCCTAGCTGTCTTCCCGCTGAGCGTCATCTGATTCTTGGTGAGGCCTGAGTCATTTTGAGTTTTATTTCTGTCTTCCAGGTTATTGGCACTCCTATCTAATTGACTACAAACTGCAAGTGTTATGAGTGTCTTTCCTGTTTCTCGCCATTAACCATCTGGGTTTCTGGGATCTAGGTACAGAAAATGTGGCTATAAATCTCCAGATGTCAGGACTTGGGGGGGGGTGTGTGGGTGGCTGAGAATGTCTGGCACAGGGATGCTCATTATACCTTTGCTCAGAGATGTGGAAGGTGCTGGGTTTTGGGAGAGGCTCTCAGGGGTGCTGTCTTCAGTGGACAAGTTTTGAGCCTCAGCGCAGAGCGAAGGAGACAGAGCTAGGCCAACATTGCGGGGGGGGGGGGGGGGGGCTCTTGAATTAGCAGATCAGCACCGTGTGGGTGAGGAAGATGGGGTTCCCTTCTTTCTGTCACTCCTCAAACCACTTCACTTACTCCCAGGGTCCCTATCTGCCTGCTGTTTACAAGGGGCGACTTGTCAGGGATACTGCCCCTGCTCCCGATGACAACTTTAATGCCACTCAGAAAGGATTAAGATCTTATTTAACACACACATACATAAAGCTCCCTTGGGCACAGCTGTCAAGGTGAAGAGCTGAGGCGGCAAATCTTGTAAAAAGAAGGAAAGAAAGAAAGACAAAAAAAAAAAAAAAAGCCAGCAATAAAGTTGGAAACATCACGAGGGAGATCCCTCTGCTCAGGAGGTGGGTTTGTGAAGACTTTCCCTGCAGAAATCTGCTCTACTTTCCTCAGCTCACCCCAGACTACCTCACCTCCCCCAGGAGAGGTGCAAGTTAGGCTGCCCACCCCCATCAGCTGGTAAGCCAGCCAGGTCCCAGACTCCTCCAGTTGGCATGAGTGCTCATAACTTCAGCCAGATTCTCTCCTGTCAGTCAAGGGGATGGTGCTAAGACCTCCCTTTGGACACTATTGTTGGCCTGGCCAAGGGAGGCGCTTGGCTCCATCCACACCTTGGATATCCCTATAGAGACTCACTGTGCCCTTGCTATTCCATTTATCACCTCACTCTACCCTCCTAACACCCTCTAGGCAGATGCTAACAGGGCCAAGAAAGGCTAAGGAACTTCTCCAAGTTCACACAGCTAGAGCATGGAGGTATGAAGACTGAAACCCCAGCCAGTCTGTCTATTCCAAGCCCACACTGTCCCTTCTTTTGCCATCATACCCTTTCCTCTCTGGATGGCAATTTCTCTTTCCAGCTTCCTGGGGAGGCAGGGAGAATTGCCTAGAGGGCAATCCTAGTAATTAGCAATCTAGGTGACAAGAGTTTTCTGTGTCCTCGACAAGTCTGTGGATACAGGGTCCCAGCTTACCTGCCACAACACCAGCCACATACACTAGCGCAATGCGGGTTGCTCCATGCACCATCTCCAGGGGCACCCCCACCAGGAGCTGCAGCACCACATTGAGACCTAGGTGTTCAATCCTGTAGGGAGAGACCACATCCATTCATCCATCCATCCATTCACCAAACAATACATACCAAGGTGCTGGGGATCCAGCAGTTAATAAGACCTGGTATCTGACTTTGAATAGCTCACAGTCTAGAGGGACAAATCATCTTGGAAAGAGCATTCCTACCACACTTATCCTGCCACAAGGACAGGAACACACAAGTGCAAGGCTTGGGCAGTGAGTGGCAGTGTCTGCCCTTGCCTCAGTGCGAGCGACTAACCAGTCAACACTCAGTAACTCCACTGGTTGACACGTAAGAAACAGAGCCTCAGTGAGGGCCACTGGTTGCCCTATTAAAGTCACACAGTTGACTAAAAGCTGTGCTGGGGTCACAGCGCAGGTCTCTGATGTGTGAGACCTGTCTCTTTCAGCAGACCATGTGGTTGTTCTGGCTTTACTGTATTTGCATGAGCCCTGGGGTCGTCACCTGGCCAGCTGGTAGATCCTTATGAGGCAGGAGGTATTGCTGAAAAAATGATTACACTCTAGCCTCAAAAGAGGCCACAAAGCCTTGCAGACAGAAGCTTTACATATTGTCAGAATTCCTCAAGAAGACCCACCACACCCAGGGAGGAAGGTGGCTTCAATAAATCTGTCCTTTATTTCACTGATGGGGTGGGCCACTCATACACACAGTTTATGGACAAGGTGCCTGGTGGCTGACCACACTCTCAGCTTTGGTTACTAGGAAGCTAAGAACAAACATGCGACCTATCTTTGGTAAGTACAGTGTCACACGCTATCTATGTGTGCTGATCGTGCTGCCTTTCCAGCATTTCCCTTCCCCACACACTCTCAGTAATTTACTGTATATTATGGTGATAGACTAGCTTAGAGGACTTGCCTCAAATCATGTATGCGGGTGGACATAAATAGTATTTTCAGTCCAGGTTATCTGAACCTCGATCTTATTACTTATTTATTTTTAATTTTTTTATTGCCACCAGGGTAGTTTCTGGGGCTCCCCTCAATCTTCTTGTTCTTTTTTCTTTCTTCCTCCCTTTTTTTGATAGAGGCAGAAATTGAGAGGGAAGGAGGAACACGGCTCCTCATCACTTGTGGAATTCCCCCTCCTACCCCACAGGTGAGGCCGGGGGCTTGAATCTGGGTCTTTGTACGTGGTAATTTGTGCACTGTACTAGCTGCACCACTGACTGACCCCTGGGCCTTTTTAACCAGAGCAGTATTCATTTCTAGTTTATGGTGGTGCTGGGGACTGAACCTAGGGCCTCAGACCCACAAACACAAAAAGTCTTTTTACATAATTACCTTATCTCTCCTAGCCTTCGGCTATTTATTTTTGATAAGGATGCCTGATAAATGAAGGCAGACAGGCACTCACCCTGCATGCATGAAGATGTAGGTCAGGTAGCGCCAAGCCTGTGCTCGGAGCTGAGGGTGGTACACCAGTGAGTTCTTCAAGTATCGTGGGTGGGTTACCTGGAGCACAAACTGATTCAGTGACACCCCGTTGTAGAGGAAAAAGGCAACCTGGATGAAAGCATGGAACAGCAGGTCTATTACTAGGTGTGAAACTGCCCAGGGCTCCTCCTGTGCTAATATTTGTAATCCCTCTTGCAAGTTGACATCATTTCTTCTCAGAGAATGTGGGACACTCTCTATGATTATCTCCCACCCTAGCTTTCAATCATTTCTTACCCCACTTCTACAGGAGTATTTTGTATTGGATGGTCACAAAATGGTTGTGATCTCTGCTCACACCTCCTCTGTGCTACACGAGGAGTTTGGAAAACTTCCAACTTTAATTTCAGAAATATTTCTTATACTTACTTGGGGGGTTGAGGTGATTCCGTATTCTTCCTCCCTCCCTTCTTCCTCCCTCCCTTCCTATCTTTCTTTCCCCTTCCTTCCTTCCTTCCTTCCTTCCTTCCTTCCTTCCTTCCTTCCTTCCTTCCTTCCTTCCCTCCCTCCCTCTCTTTTTTCCCCCATAGAACACTGCTAAGCTCTGGGTAATGGTGGTACAAGAGATTGAACTTGGTGGGGTCGGGCAGTAGCGCAGCAGGTTAAGCGCACATGGAGCCAAGCACAAGGACCGGTGTAATGATCCTGGTTCGAGCCCCCAGCTCCCCACCTGCAGGGGAGTCACTGCAGGTCTGCAGGTGTCTATCTTTCTCTCCCCTTCTTTGTCTTCCCCTCCTCTCTCCATTTCTCTCTGTCCTATCCAACAACAACAACAACAACAATAATTACAACAATAAAAAACAACAAGGGCAACAAAAGGGAATATATATATGTATATAAAAGAGATTGAACTTGGGACCACTGGGAGCCTTAGGTATGTGTGTGGTCTGGGGAATAGTGCAGTGGATAAAGCTTTGAATTCTCAAACATGAAGTCCTGAGTTCAATCCCTGGCAGCACATGCACCAGAGTGATTGATGTCTGGTTCTTCTCTCTCTCCTCTGATCTTTCCCATTAATAAATAAATACTAACTTAAAAAAAGTCTATTGTGTAATAATGCTCAGCGTCAGTTTCTTAGCCAAAGCTGATTAAAAAAAATAATTTACTTATTGAATAAAGGCTGAGAGAAATTGAGATGGAAAGGGGAGACAGTGTGGAAGAGACACAGAAAGACACTGGCACTGCTTCATCACACATGAAGCTTTCTCCTTGCAGTTGGGGACCAGGGTCTTGAACCCTGGGCCTTGTGCATGATAATATGCATGCTCATCCAGGCGTGCCATCGTTTGGCCCTCCAAGTTCATTTTTTTTTATTGTGGTAAAATATATATAACATAAAATTTACCATCTTGTGGCCTGAGAGGTGGCACAAGATAAAGCACTGGACTCTTAAGTATGTGGTCCCAAGTTTGGTCTCTAGCAGCACATGTACCAGAGTGATGCTCTGGTTGTCTTTCTCTTTCTCTCTCTCTCCTCCTCTCTCTCATTCATAAATAAATATAAACAAGATTTTAAAGGGGCTGGGCAGTGGCAAAACTGGTTGAGCATACACATTACTGTGCACAAGGTCCTGGGTTCAAGCCCTCAGTCCTCACCTGCTATGAGGAGGCTTCACAAGCAGTGAAGCAATATTGCAGGTGTTTCCCTTTCTCTCTTCCTAGCTCCTCTTTTCCTTTAGATTTCTCTGTCTCGATCCAATAAAAATAAATATTTAAGGGAGTTGGGCGGTAGTGCAGCAGGTTAAGCACAGGTGGCGCAAAGCGCAAGGACTGGCCTAAGGATCCCGGTTCAAGCCCCCGGCTCCCCACCTGCAGGGGAGTCGCTTCACAGGCAGTGAGGCAGGTGTCTATCTTTCTCTCCCCCTCTGTCTTTCCATCCTCTCCTCATTTCTCTGTCCTATCCAACAATGATGACAATAATAATAACTACAACAATAAAACAACAAGTCAACAAAAGGGAATACATATTTAAAATAAAATAATTCAGAAACAGTAAAATTTCCCATCTTAATCAGTTTTTAGTATGGCATCATTATTAGTTGGCATCAAGTACACTCACACTATTGTGCAACCATTTCCACTACCATCCTCCACAGTACCTCATCTTTCGAAACTGAGACACTTCAGAAAACTTGCTTATCAGTGAAGATAAATGAAGAGAGAGAGAGGGAGAGAGAAAGAAAAGCCACAGCACAGCTCAGCTCTGACACAAGCTAATGCTGGGAGGTGAACCTGTGACCTCTGCAGAGGGTCTTAGGCATTACGTTCTGTCTCGCCAACCCCAAATTGAAATGTTTACCCATTAAATAATAACTTTCTACTCTCTTTCCTTCCAGTTCCTGGCAACTACATTCTATTTTTTTAAAAATTCTATTTTGCCTCTATGAATTTGACTACTCTAGGAAATCATACCATATCTTTATATGCAAGGTTTAATCAAAATTCATTCATGCTATACCACACCATCATCAAGGTTTATCCACTCTGTAGTATATTTTAGACTTTCCTTCCTCTTTAAGACAGAATAATATTCTATTGTATGAATATCCTATATTTGGTTTAGCCACTCATCCATTGATAGACACTTGGATTGCTTCTACCTTATAACTACTATCAATACTGCTGTATGACTATGGAAACAAATATCTCTTTAAGAGTCCTTTTTCAATTTAAAAAAATTTTTTATATTTATTTATTTATTTGCCTCCAGGGTTATTGCTGGGGCTCGGTGCCTGCACTACAAATCCACTGCTCCTGGAGGCCATTTTCCCATTTTATTGCCCTTGTTGTGGTTATTATTATTGTTTTTGTTGTTATAGCTGTTGTTGGATAGGACAGAGAGAAGTAGAGAAAGGAGGGGAAGACAGAGAGGAGGAGAGAAAGAGAGCCACCTGTAGACCTGCTTCACAGCATGCAAAGCGACCCTCCTGCAGATGGGGAGCTGGGGGCTTGAACCAGGATTCTTACACCGGTCTGCCATGTGCGCTCAACCTGCTGCGCTACCACCCAGCCCTGTTTTCAATACTTTTGAATATATACCCAGAAGCAGAATTTCTGGGTCTATAATCTCTGGCAATCCTACATTTAATTTTTTGAAGGCCTCCCCATATTGTTTGCTGTGTCAAACAATGTAATTTCATACCCCACCAATAGCACACAGAGCTCCAATTTATCTGCATCTTCACCGACACGTTCCTTAAGTTGATTTTGTAGATGACTGAAGTATATTTAAGTCCCAATGGGGTATTTAACTCATTTTTTCAATTTTACTTGTTAAAAAAACTTTCATTTTATTGCCACTAGGGATATTACTGGGACTCGGTGCTTGCATGATAAATCTACTTCTTGTGGCCATATTTTTCTTTTTCCCTTTAATGGGGGAGGGAGATTAATAGTTTACAGTAAAATACAGGAGTCAATACATGTGTAACATTTCTGAGTTTTCTGTATAACAACCACTCCCCCCGCTCCTCCTCTGCCATCATGTTTCAGGACCTGAACATTCCCCCGCCATCCCAGCGTCTTTCACTTGGGTGCAATACACCACATATTTTTCTTATTCGATAGGATGCAAAGAAATTGAGAAGAGAGGGAAAAGACAGACACTTGCAGCACTGTTTCACCAGTCATGAAGCTTCCTTCCTGCAGGTGGGTGAGGGCTGGAACCTGGGCTCTTACGCATGGTAATGTGTACTCTTTACTGGGTATACTACTACCCAGCCCCTTTAAGGAATTTTTTTTAAAGAAGGAACTAGTACTTTATTTATTTATTTATTTATTTATTTATTTATTTATTACCAGAGTACTGATCAGCTTTGGCTTATGGTGGTGCAGAGGATTGAACCTGGGGCTTCAGAGACTCAGGCATGAGAGTCTCTTTGCATAACCATTATGCTATCTACCCACCTTAACTGATTTTAAAAAACTCTAGAATGCAGGATGCATGTTCTTGTGTAGAAGGGTATACTGGTATCTCCCTCCCTTCCTTTCTCTCTCTCTCTCTCTCTCTCTTCTTTCTTCTTTCTTTCTTTCTTTCTTTCTTTCCCTCCAGGGTTATCGCTGGGGCTTGGTGCCCATACTACGAATCTGGTGCTCCTGGAGGCCATTTTCAATTTACTATTTTTTTAATGCATAAGACAAAGAGAAATTGAGAGGGGAGAGAAAAACAGACACTTGCAGACCTGCTTCACTGTCTCTGAATCGGCTCCCCTTGCAGGTGGGGAGCTGGGGGCTCAAACCAGGATCCTTACGCAGGTCCTTGCACTTCATACTATGTGCACTTAACCTGGTGAGCCACCATCTGGTCCCCCTACTGCTAGCTTTCTAAGGATGCCTCAACTATTGGTTTGGACTGGTATTTTCTCTCTCACACTAAATGTGGAGTTTCCCTCTCACACTAAATGTCTCCAAATTCTTATGTTACTTTAAGAATATCTGCTTTAAAATTTTTATCTTATCCTCTCTTGCACTTTCAGGTTGTGAGTAAATTGTTAACAAGAGAGAATTACAACCAGAATTTTTTTTTCCATTTTATTCAATAGGACAGAGAGAAATTGAGAAGTAGAGGAGACCGAGAGGGAGGGAGGGAAGGAGAGAAGAGAGGAAAGACAGACACCTGCAGACCTGTTTCACCGCTTGTGAAGCATCCTTGCTTGGGGCTGGGGGAGGTGCTCAAACATGGTCCTTGAGCTTAGTTAGTACTATGTGCACTTAACTGGGTATGCCATCGCCTGTCCCCCACAGCCAAGTTGATTCTAAGTAATGTCAGCTGCCAATGGCTTCCTACCATGTTCCTTCTACTTTCCCTGTTATGAAAGGGAAAAAAAATCAGGTTGCTAGAACTGTATGAATGAAAAAAAAAAAAGAATATCTTAAGCTTTAGTTGAAGGACTTAATTAGCACTTTCCAGTTTTTTCCAAATTGGTGGTCTGTGTGTATACAGCTTCTGAAAAGTTGAATTAGTAATACAATATCTGGCTCGTTTGGATGACCTTCGCAAATTATTTTAATTCTCCAGTCCTCAGTTTCCCCAATTGGAAACAGGGACACTAACACCTGTATTTCCAGGGTGGTCATGGGTTTAACAGTGAGACAGACATGAAGGGCCAAGCTGTTTCCCTCTAGTACCTAGTGATCACAGCTCAGCTGTAATTAGTGCAGGCTTACGAGCTCTAGGGTTGAGCTTGGGAACAGCTCAGGTCCCCAGCAGCTGGACTCACTGGGTGCTTTGGGAACTGTTCTGTCCACCTAACACAGTGTGGTAGCCTGGCAGCAAATACCGCATCCAAGGCAGCTCATTATTACTGGTCCTCAAATAGAAGCTAATAAACAGACCAACACAGTGAGCAGTTGGAAAATGGTCCAAGAATATCTCAGAAGAAAAAAAATCTCAACTTCAACATGTACTTAGATGGAGTCATAACAACAAGCACAGGAGCTCTGGCCTGCAAACCAGAGATTCTGATTTAAAAAAAAAAAAAAAGAAGAAGCTGATGAAAGATGCCATAAAGCTTAACAATCCTGCCGTTTGATTAGGCTGGAACTTTACAAGAACATATGCAGGGGTGGTAATTAGGCCCATGGCTCTGGAAAGAGAAACAGTGGAGATTATAAAACACCAAGGGAAACCAAGCATTCATTTAGGAGCTGGGGCTGGGGGCCCACAGGTTCTCTGGCTGAACAGCCAAAAGAATGCAGCGTTCTTATACACAGGTACCAATTCAGAAAGTGGTACTTTTAGATTCTGTTGCATAAGCAGGAGACTTATAGATTAACAATAGGCACAGATGTTTCCCTAGTGGGAGAATGTCCTTTCAAAATATGTAAAGCCTGTATTTACCTGTTCATAAGTGCTCTCTTTCATACGTGTCTGTACAATGCTTTTGCATTCAGAAAACACCACTAGTAGGCCAGGTGGTGGCACACATGATTAAGCTCACACATCACCATGCATAAGGACTCGGGTTTGAGCCTGCTCTCCCCACTTGGTGGGGGGATGCTTCATGAACAGTGAAGCAGGTCTGCAGGTACCTCTCTTTCTCTCTCCCCTGTATTTCACCACCACTCAATTTCTATCTGTCCTATCAAATTTTTAAGAAAAAGGGGGGGGGGAGGAAAAATGGCCACTAGGAGTGGTGGATTTGTCACATAGACACCGAGTCCCTGATAACCCTGGTCTAAATAAATTAAAAAAAAAAAAGTGAGGGGACCGGGTGGTAGCATAGCAGGTTAAGCACACATGGGTCAAAGTGCAAGGACTGGCACAAGGATCCCAGTTTGAGCCCCCAGCTCCCCACCTGCAGGGGAGTCGCTTCACAGGTGGTGAAGCAGGTCTGCAGGTGTCTGTCTTTCTCTCCCCTCTCTGTCTTCCCCTCCTCTCTCCATTTCTCTCTGCCCTATCCAACAACAACAGCAATAATAACAATAATAAATGACAAGGGCAACAAAAGGGAAAAAGTAGCCTCTGGGAGCAGTGGATTCGTAGTGTAGGAACTGAGCCCCAGCAGTAACCCTGGAGGCAAAATAAATAAGTAAATAAATAAATAAATGAAAGAAAGAAAAAAGTGGGGCTGGGGCTGGGTGGCTGAGTGCACATGTTACAGTGCACAGGATCTAGGTTCATGCCCCCGGTCCCCACCTGAAGGAAGGAAGCTTCACAAGTAGTGAAGCAGTGCTGCAGGAGTCACTGTCTCTGTCCCTCTGTCTACTCCTTCCCTCTCCATTTCTCTGTCTCTGTCAAACAAACAAGCAAACAAATAAAGTGCCACTAGCCATTCTCTCACTCTAAATGCAGAGATTGATGGGGAAAAAAGAGCAGGTCTGATTATTCTTGCTTTACAGGTGCAAGATGCAGTCCAAAGGGAGCAAATGACTTGTCTATGTGACTCACCTGGGGAAACACTAAAGTAAATAGGTTTTAATGAGTAAGCCTGGCCAATCCCCTAAATCAATGAACTATTAATTGTTTGTTGTTGCTGTTGTTTCTGATGGAGCTGGTCATATGGGAATTTTGCTGCAGCAAATATAGCTGAAGTAATAATATTTGGGATATCTTTGTGGTCCAGTGGGTATAACCACACTTATATGCATTGTAATGTGGCCAGACTTGCCATGGAAACTGCTTTTGGAGCCTCCAGCACAACTTTTGGCTAGAGAAGATGCTGCCCTTCTTCTCCTCCTCCTCTTCCTTCTTCTAAATTATTTATCTATTATTCATTAGACAGAGAGAAATCAAGGGGGGAGGAGTAGATAGAGAGGGAGAGAGACAGAGAGACACCTGCAGCACTGCTTCACTTCTTATGAAGCTTTCCCTCTGCAGGTGGGGACTGGGGGCTTGAACCTGGGTCCTTACATATTGTAAGATGTGTGCTCAGTCTGGTGGGTCACCACCCGGCCCAGATGCTGCCCTCCTCGTGATCTACGTTGTCCTCTAGGCTTCTTTCCCTCTAGGCCAGGCAGCCCCCTTCCCCACCCTTGTCCTTGCCTCCAGCAGTGTGACTGTGATCATGAACCAGGGCGGGGGGCAGCAGGTGTAGCTGTCGTAGTACCACTTTCGGTCAATCTCCCGGGGCAAGGTCTCGTAGGCCACGTGGCGGATCAGGCGCTGGGAGAGGTTGAGGCCCTTCTCCTCCAGAAGGGCCTTGCTGCAGAGCCTGCGGTTCCCCTGCAGGATGGCCTGGCGGAAGCTGTTGGACCGCTTGTTGCTCATCTGCTCAGGAAACAGGGTTGGAGAAGAGGGTCAGCACCAGGGTCTCAGAGTCACTTCCCAACCTGCATTTTCCTTAGACCAACCTGGCCTAATCCTGTCTTTCTCTTTCTTTTTAAATATTTATTTATTTTCCCTTTTGTTGCCCTTGTTGTTTTTCATTGTTGTTTTAGTCATTATTGTTGTTGTTAATGATGTTGTCGTTATTGGATAGGACAGAGAGAAATGGAGAGAGGAGGGGAAGACAGAGAGGGGGAGAGAAAGATAGACACCTGCAGACCTGCTTCACTGCCTATGAAGCGACTCCCTTCCAGGTGGAGAGCTGGGGACTCGAACTGGGATCCTTTCACCAGTCCTTGTGTTTTGTGCCACCTGCGCTTAACCCACTGTGTTACCACCTGACTCCCCTTTCTCTTTCTTTTATATAGTGATCAATAAACAATACTGACCCAGCTCTTATGTGTCAGAGATGGTTTTACTTTACATGTTTTTGACTCATTTACTACCACTAGCCTACCTATAAGAAAAAAGAACTAGAATCACTCCCATTTCACTAGATGAGGACACCAAAGCACAGAGTTTTAGGAACCTACTAGCTTCAAACCCAGTAAACATGAACCATAGTTCACATTCAAACTCAGGTGCTTGTATTCACTATGTATTCATTCTCTCTCCTTCCACCCACTCATCCACTGTCTCTCATCTATCACAATTTACTGAGCAACTACTAAGTGTCCGAACACTGCACAGCGCAGTGCTCAAGAGAGAAATAACAGGAAATCAGGGTTCAGAAGGAAGGGTGTGACAGGAGCACACAGGAGGGATCCCATTCCAATCCTCTGTGGTCAGGGAGGGCTTCCTGGAGGAGGTGGTGTCTGCATGAGAACTAAAGAATAAGTGGAAGTTAAGATCCTCAGACATATGATCTTGGGAAGAGGTGGCCAGTCCTTGGTTTTTGTATAGAAGTCTCTGGAAGCAGAATCCAAAGTTGTGCCTATGGAAGCAGATCACTTCTGAGTATCTTCAAGGAAGGTACAGTGCTAGGTGATCCCAGAGACTGGACATACAGCCCTGCATGAGGCCTAGTTTTGCCCTCAGCAGCCTGAAGCCATCCCAACACAGCCTCAGTAAAGCCTCAGTTGCCTCACCCAGTGGTAGGCAGGCCTGACTCCCAGGTATCAGATGTGACTCTGACAACTCCCAGGCTCCTGAGGCCTCTGTCACCTTCCACCTGACCCCTAAAATAAGACTCAAGGCCAGGGATTGGGGATGGCCTGTGGACCACACATAACCCACAAAATCATTTGGTCTGGTGCTGCTAAGGCAACCAGAATTTTTTTCATGGCAACACTAAGTGCTGATTTTTAAGTTGATAATTTTACATGCCCTGTGAATGATGTTATAAATATCTAAATGGCCCTTGGCAGAAAAAAGGTTCCCTATCCCTTCTGTAGACCGTCTCAACCCTGCAGCCCATCGTGCTGTCAGACAGCTGTTCCATGACAGCTGGGGTGGGTACTACCAACAAATTCCTGGGACACAAGGCAAAACCTGATGGCAGATACCCAGAAAGGTCTGGCAAAGTGTAAGAAGCCAGACCAACTTAGCTGGGAGCATCGGGGTTCAGACAGACCAGCTCAGGTGGAAATGAGTCTCTACCTGCAGTGCCCTTTCCTGCTTCTGGGTGCTTATGGCTTTCACTTTCAAAGTGTACATTTTAAAAGTTCACCCCGTCTAGTAGACCTTCCTGGGTTAACCCCCTGCCACCGACTCCCTATCCTCTGCGTGTATACAGCTGGGATCTGGCTCCTCTTAGAGACAGAGAAGTTTAAGTACAGACAGGGCTAGTCTCTCCATGCAGACTGCAGGCCCGGGATAGAATCACAGATGATTTTGTAGCTGCTTTTTACCATCCTCTCTCCCAGCCCTCGAGTGTGCACAGGAATGTGCACTACACACAGAGACAACCACAGCCGCACTCTGAAGGCCTATGATGGTCTTCTGAACTGTTGACCCTTCACCTACAACTCTGACATGCTAAGAACAGTGCTGGGCTCAGGAGTAACCATGATCTTGGGTCCCATAGAGATTACAAGGAGAGACTAGCATGTAAGCTGAATCAGAAGAGAATGCTGTCTTGGTGATTTAGTATACAGAATTCTCTCCAAGCCATAAAGCTTGAAGAGAACAAGTGATTTTCTTAAGGACCCATTGTTAGTGAATCACAGTCAGGATTCTATCCAAACCTGCCTGACTCCAGAGTCCTGGCTAGTCCAGATGGTACTTTTGTGCCAATTAGATAAGGGAGCCTCCTCCTTCCAGATGAATGCACCTACTGAAGGTCTTGGTGAGCAAAACCCAGGTCAGATTTTAGTCCCCACTCTTCCCTCTGCCAAGCATCTTTGTATGGTACATAACCTACATACCCAAACATGACAGCCCTGGCCACTGAGCTGAAAAGCATTGGGGTCTGTGCTGTGAAAGAGATCTGCATCAAGCACTGTGGGGGCTCTGGGTAGGGGTGGGTTTGGGAAGAGCTCACAAAGGATGAGTTTACAGGTGGAAGAACATGAGCACCAACAAAGACTTTCAAATACTGTTTATTCCTCACTACTTCCTATTACACTTCCCTCACTTGCTCCAAAGCTAACCTTATCAAAGCAAGGACTGCAAAAGCTGAATAAGGGCAAGAGACTGGCATACTTTAACGATGACTCTTTAGTCACTATCAGGTCACCCCATCAGCTGGGGCCCTATCCGGGGAGTCCTGAGATTCCCAAACAGACATGATGGGCCTAGACCTCGAATAGATCCCTCTCTCCATTGTTACCAGTCATCTCTATCTGGAACAACACAATAGACCCCTTTGTAGGCCCCCACAGGACCTTGCCCTCAACTTGGATCAACAATGGTAGAGAATGTTCCATCCTCCAAAGGGAAGCTGGACAACATACTCTATGCTACACCGGACGAAGATGGGTCCTGATATTGGAGCACCTTGGAACATTCCTACTCATGACCACAGAATGTAAGCTCATATCTACAGGGATGCAGAGGTCAATAGGCTCCTAAGCTGAATATGGACCCCAGATCACATCAAATTGTTGGGGTTTACAGTCAACAATATTTATATCCATTTTCCATATGTGGGAGCTACTCTCTTCCCTGATCCAGTTTTCTGGTCCTTTTTCCAGCTATGACATCATCTCCCCAGACAATAACTTGGATCCATCGCATATCAGATTTCAGGCTCAGGGAAAAAAAAAACACTAGTATACCACAGGCCCTTTGGAATATAATTAAAATAGGCCTACCAACTATCTACAAAATAGAACCCCCCCACTCTTCATATGAAGTATTCCAGTTCATGATTAGTCAACAATTTGTTTGGCTCTATATGTTAACTCTTTTTTCAGTCACCAGGTTCCAGATGCTAGCATGATGCCAACCGGACTTCCCTGGATAGACGACCCCACCAATGAGTCCTGGAGCCCCGATTCCTTAGAACCATGCCCCACTAGGGACAGAGAGGCAGGCTGGGAGTATGGATTGACCTGCCAATGCCCATGTTCAGCGGAGAAGCAATTACAGAGCCAGACCTTCCACCTTCTGCACCCCATAATGATCCTGGGTCCATACTCCCAAAGGAATAAAGAATAGGAAAGCTATCAAGGGAGGGGATGGGATACAGAGTTCTGGTGGTGGGAATTGTGTGGAGTTGTACCCCTCTTATCCTATGTTTTTTGTCAGTGTTTCCTTTTTATAAATAAAAAAAACAAGGGAGTCGGGTGGTAGCGCAGCACACATAGCACGAAGCGCAAGGACTGGGTAAGAATCCAGGTTTGAGCCCCCGGCTCCCCACCTGCAGGGGAGTCGCTTCACAGGTGGTGAAGCAGGTCTGCAGGTGTCTATCTTTCTCTCCCCCCCTTTGTCTTCCCCTCCTCTCTCCATTTCTCTCTGTCCTATCCAACAATGACGACATCAATAACAACAACAATAACTACAACAATAAAAACAACAAGGGCAACAAAAGGGGAAATAAAAAGTAAATATTAAAAAAAAAGTAAAAAAAATAAACAAACAAAAACCCCAAATACTCTATTTAATCCTTACAGCAACCTTGAAGAGGATATCATTTCACAAATGGAGAAACCCACTTCCTGGTCAATGGCAAATGCAGAGCCAGGAGGGGGACCCAGTCTCCCCACCCCAGACTCCAGGCCCAGGACTCTGCACACCCAGGGCTCCTACCCACATGCGTGTGTGTACACACACACACACACACACACACACACACACACACACACACACACACACACACTTGCACGCACTCACAGGTGCCCCTTCTTAGCCTTGCTTCCAGGGCAGCCCTGCTCATTGACTGCTGACTGTTCTGGTCCAGAACTTGAACAGAGACATCCTGACAGTAACAAATAACTTGTGCTTACAAGTTCACACTGAAAACACAACACCATAGACCTCCAGCTGGAGAGAAGCATCCCCTTGCCCATATGCTCACTCTATCTTGAGACTAAGCAGGGCATCCTGTGGCAGCAAACACATTGACACTGGGCCAGGGATGAAGTCTGTGCAGGTTGAATGCCATGGCCTGGCCTCTGGTGGCACTGCTGGGCTCCAAGTCACAGGACTCACCTCTACCACCCATCCCACAAATCCCAACTATCCCCTAGTCTCCTGCTTAGCTTAGCTATCCCAACTCTCCAAGAGGTGTGTTCACTAGGTAGACTCTGAACAACAGTGTATTCCTACATCCCTATAAGCCTTACAGCTGTGCTCTCTAAACTCATGTTAACCTCTGGGCAAAGGCAAATTCTCAGCCAAGAGTCAAGTAAAACATATCCGAAATCTGGGAACTTGTATCAAGGCTTCCTTTGCACAATGACACCATGAGTGGTACCAGTCCTATTACCAATGTCTTTCAATTCTTTTTTTTTTTTTTTTTTTTTGCCTCCAGGGTTATTGCTGGGGCTCGGTGCCTGCACTAAGAATCCACTGCTCCTGGAGGCCATTTTTCCCATTTTGTTGCCCTTGTTGTTGTGCTTGCTGTAGTTGTTATTGTTGTCATAGCTGTTGTTTTTGGATAGGACAGAGAGAAATGGAAAGAGGAGGGGAAGACAGAGAGGAGGAGAGTAAGACAGACACCTGCAGACCTGCTTCACTGCTTGCAAAGTGACCTCTTGCAGGTAGGGAGCCGGGAGCTCGAACCGGGATCCTTACGCTGGTCCTTGTGCTTTGTGCCATGTGCGCTTAACCCGCTGCGCTACCGCATGACTCCCCAATGTCTTTCAATTCTAGGAGCCTAGGGAACTGCCAGGGTGACAAGAAGAGAGGTGGCCATCTCCATTTCACCAAAAAGGAAACTGGGTAGACAGACTGCCATCTTGCTAGCTCATGTAGCTTCCACTGAAGGGCCATCAATCCCACCACAGGTAAAATGCTGCCTGCTTAACCCCAGGAACCCCAATCTAGTTCCACCCCTGTAATCCCAATTCTAAGAACCCATACCACAGGACTCATGACTTCCTGTCTCCAGTCCCTCTGGCAACCCTTGATATCTGCCAGCATGTTTGATGAGCCTTAACCCTGTGCCCCATTGCTCCCAGTCTGGCCTGACCCACCCAGCACTCACTCCTTAGTTCCTGCTGCTGATAACAATAACCTCCCAGTGTGGAACTGACCACACTCTCCATTCTAGGATTCAGCATTTATTGGCTCAAATCAATCAACACATTCCACTGACCCAATTTAGGATAGTAAGAGGGAAAAAATTCCAGGCACTGTACAGGAGCTGCCCTAAGGGGAGTCCCTTTCCTCTCCTGCAACGTGAGATCTGAGAGCGTGAGGGCTGGAGCAGCTGCAGCCACTTTGCTGCTACTTTGCTGCCACCACAGGAAGGTCTGGAATTGCACGTGGCTTCTTTGCCAATGAGTTAACATTACAAGAAGACAGAATTCAGAGGCAAAGAAAAGCCAGGTCTTGGGTGGCGTCTTTTCACACGCTAAAGTCTATGTTTTAATGCTTCGGGTCAACAAACCCCTTTAATTGTCCAGAAGGGTACTTTCAGCCACACCTCCCGCAGACCCCTCCCGGAGGGGAAGGCCCCAGAGTGCTCACCAGGCTGACAAAGTCCTGGTAGCAGATCTGCCCATCCGCGTGGCTATCGGCGAGAGCCAGGAGCACCTCCCTTTTGTGTGGGTCCAGCTTGGAGCTGTGGCTCTCCAGAAGGCTCCGGAACTTGCCCGCGCTGATGTAGCCCGTGTTCCCAGGGTCAAACTGAGGGAGAAGCACAGACAGCAGTGGGGTCAGTGGGGCTCAGCTCCCCTCAGTACTGCTGCAAATGCCCCACTCTGTCACCACTCACCGGCTCCTGTCACCAATCCTCTGCCTGTAGAGACTCAGGCAGGACCTGGGACATTTCCAAGTCACCCATGGAGCACATCC
The DNA here is from genome assembly GCF_950295315.1 of Erinaceus europaeus. Lineage (NCBI taxonomy): Eukaryota > Metazoa > Chordata > Mammalia > Eulipotyphla > Erinaceidae > Erinaceus > Erinaceus europaeus. The sequence continues at coordinate 73,375,496 of NC_080173.1, forward strand.
AAATAGAGTACAGACAACCACTTAAAATCCCAGATGATACTGGAGACCTTCGAGTCAGCAGTGTTAAGCCTGGATAAGGAGACTGAGGCTCAGAGAGATTGAACACCTTCCTTCTCCTGACTTCTTTAATTTTAATTAATTTTGAATCTTTTTATTTTATTTATTTATTTTACCAGAGCACTGCTCAGCTCAGGTTTATGGTGGTGCAGGGGATTGAGCCTGAGATTTGGAGCCTCTTTGTATAACCATTATGGCCATCTCCTCTGCCCATAGGTTTTTTTTTTTTTTAAATTAATGGATTTTTATTAGAGCACTGCTCAGATCTGTCTAGAAGTCCAATGCTCTATCCATTATGCAACAGAGCCACTGCTCAGCTCTGTCTTATAGTGGTGTGGGAGATTGAATCTGGGATTTTGGAGCCTCACGTTTTCATGAAAGTCTTTTTGCATAACCACTATATCTCCCCCACCCTGATACTTTTTTTTTTAAGATTCTTTTATTAACACAAGAAGGAGTGAGAGAGCAAATCAGAGCATCACTCAGCCACACACAATGCCACAGATCGAACGCAGGACCTCGTGCTTTCAACTCCAGTGCTCCAGTCACTGTGCCGCCTCCCCACAGAGCCTTTCTCTTTTCTTTTTTCTAAGACATTTACTTATGAGAGAAAGAACCAAAGCATCACTCTAGCATATGCAATACCATTGATTATATAAGCCTAGCACTCTACTCTACTCTATGTTACACCTCCTGGGTCAATCTTTTTTTTTTTTTTTTTTTTCCCTTTTTTTTTCCCCCCCCCTTTTTTTTTTTTATTTAAGAAAGGATTAATTAACAAAACCATAGGGTAGGAGGGGTACAACTCCACACAATTCCCACCGCCCAATCTCCATATCCCACCCCCTCCCGCAATAGCTTTCCCATTCTCTATCTCTCTGGGAGCATGGACCCAGGGTCATTGAGGGTTGCAGAAGGTAGAAGGTCTGGCTTCTGTAATTGCTTCCTCGCTGAACATGGGCGTTGACTGGTCGGTCCATACTCCCAGTCTGCCTCTCTCTTTCCCTAGTAGGATGGGTTTCTGGGGAAGCTGAGCTCCAGGACACATTGGTGGTGTCTTCAATCCAGGGAAGTCTGGCCGGCATCCTGATGATACCTGGAACCTGGTGACTGAAAAGAGAGTTAACATACAAAGCCAAACAAACTGTTGAGCAATCATGGACCCAAAGCTTGGAAAAGTGGAGAGGAAGTATTAGGGAGGTACTCACTGCAAACTCTAGTATACTTCTGCTTTCTTACTTTGGTGCCATACTCCAAACTCAGTCAATTTCTGCTTTGCGTTTCTACTTCTTTTTTTTTTTTTTTACATGCATAACATTCCCCAGATTCCCATTTAGCAATAAAACCCCCACTATTTCATTCATCATTTTTCATGGACCTGTATTCTCCCCACCCACCCACCCACCCCAGAGTCTTTTACTTTGGTGTAATACTCCAATTCCATTTCAGGTTCGACTTGTGTTTTCTTTTCTAATCTTGTTTTTCAACTTCGGCCTGAGAGTGAGATCATCCCATATTCATCCTTCTGTTTCTGACTTATTTCACTCAACATGATTTTTTCAAGGTCCATCCAAGATGGGCTGAAAATGGTGAAGTCACCATTTTTTACAGCTGAGTAGTATTCCATTGTGTATATATACCACAACTTGCTCTGAATGACTCTGAAAATGTCCAATAGTTCTAGGTTATCTATCTCTTCATTTAGCTCCCTTATGTCTTTACTGATTTTCTTCCTGGATGATCTGTCAAGTTGAGATAGTGGGGTGTTGAAGTCCCCTACTATGATTGTGTTACTGTTAATATATTGCTGTAGCTCTTTCAGTAGAAGTTTGATGTATTTAGATGGCTTCTCATTGGGTGCATAGATATTAATAATTGTTAAGTCCTCTTGATTGACTGATCCTCTGAGCATTAAGTAGTGTCCATTCCTATCTTTTTTAATTTTATGTATTTTAAAGTCTATCATGTCAGATATGAGAATAGCTGTTCCTGCCCTTTTTTGTGAGCCATTGGCTTGAATGATAGTTTTCCATCCTTTCACTTTAAGTCTGTGTTTGTCTTGTTGCGTTAGGTGAGTTTCCTGTAGACAACATATTGTTGGGTTGTGTTTTCTGATCCATCTTCCTACCCTGTGTCTTTTAATGGGTGAATTCAGGCCATTCACATTTATTGATATCAAAGATTGAAGATATTTTAACGCCATTCTTGTAGAGTTTTAGAGTGTTTTGATATATGTTCTATTTGTGGTGGTCTGGTTGTTTATAGGAAACCTTTCAGAACTTCTTTCAAGGCAGGCTTGGTGATGGTTGCTTCCTTCAACTGTTGCTTGTCTGAGAAGGTTTTGATGCTTCCATCTAGTCTGAATGACAGTCTAGCAGGATATAGTATTCTTGGCTGAAAGCCTTTCTCATTGAGCACTCTATAGATATCTTGCCATTCTCTTCTGGCCTGTAGTGTTTGTATGGAGAAGTCTGCTGCTAATCTTATGGGTTTTCCTTTGTAGGTGACTCTTTGTTTTTCTCTTGCAGCCTTGAGGATCCTTTCTTTATCCTTATTCCTTTCCAATCTAAGTATGACATGTCTTGGTGTCTTTAGGTCTGGGTTAATTCTGTTTGGGACCCTCTGGGCTTCTTGAATCTTTATGTCTTTGGTGTTGTCTAGACTAGAGAAATTTTCAGCTATTATGGCCTGGAGAATGCTTTCTTCCTCTCCTTCTCTTTCTTCCTCTGGTAAGCCAATAATGCGTATATTGTTTCTTTTGAAGTCATCCCATAGGACTCTGTTGTTGTTTTCAGCATCTCTTAATCTCTTTTTGAGATCTCTTACTTCTTTTTGAGTTGTCTCTAATTCATCCTCAATCTTGCTAATTCTGTCTTCAGCCTCATTGATTCTATTCTCTCTGCCCTCTACTGCTTTCTGGAGTTCGTCTATTTTGTTGCCCTGCTCTGATACTGTTTTAGCTTGTTCAGCTAGTTGCCTTCTTAGCTCAGCAATTTCAGTTTTCAGCTCTCTAATAACCATGAGATAATTAGAATTTTCTTCCATATTCTCATTTGTTGTTCCTGCAGTTCTGATTACAATTTTTTCAAATTCTTTACTCACTCCTGTTATTATTTCCTTAGCTAATGTTTGGATGTTGAACTCGTTGTTTTGTGCTTTGCCCTCTGGAGGACTTTTAGCTGGACTCTTGTCCTGGTTCAAGTCTCCATTATTTTTTCTTGTTGTTTTAACCATTTTATATAAGTTAACAGTTTTTTCAATCCCTGAGTTGGAGTTCAGTGGTGTAAAAGCCTTTTTTTTTTTTCCCCTGTAGGCTATGGTAGCCTGAGGGCTTTTAAACTATCAATAGGCTTCTTGGCTTAATCAATGACTCCTGACCAAGAGATAAAGCAGGGTGTGGCAGAGATAATCCAGTGGTTATGCAAAGAGACTTTCACAGCCCTTCAGCTATGCCACCGAGGTATAGGTCTTCTCCTGAGTTTCCCGGTTAGATCTCTGTGCCCTGGTGTCCCTCCCTGTTGCTGCTCCAGATTCTGAGGGTGGCAGCAATGGAGACTCAGAGTTGTACTTGGTGAGTCTCTGGGGAGTCCTTTCCTCCCTTCAGCTGTCCCCTTGTTGGTGGAGCAGACTGGAGGTGGTGTCTCCACTGAGAAACTGTCGAACTGTTAGCAGTCACTTAATCTCTCCTTAGGCCCCTCTCTCCTCTCTGTCACCAGCCACGCGTGTTTGTACTCACGGGTGATTTACTGGGTTTCTGTGGTCATTCTAGTCCTGTCTTGTTTCGGTCCGGGTGGTCTCCTTTGGTATTCCTAGTTGATCCGGGAGAGGAGAGGAGAGGAGAGAAAGCGATCTGCTGCTCGTAGCTCCGCCTCCCTCCTGGGTCAATCTTTATTCTTCCCCCCACCCCTTACTAGGGTGATCACTGGGGCTTGGTGCCTGCACAACAAATCCACCACTCCTCGAAGCTCCCCCAACTCTTGCTTGTTTGTTTGATTTTTGATAGGAGACAAGACAGACAGAAATTGAGAAGGAGAGACAGCGAGAGAGAGAGAAAGAGACACCTGTAGCAATGCTTTGCCATTTGTGAAGCTGTTTCCTCACAGGTGGGGGCTGGGGGCTTAAACACAGGTCCTTGTACATGGCACTGTGTGTGCTCAATCAGGTGTGTCACTACCAGGCTACATTCCTTTAAAAAAAATTACTGCAGTCCAGGGGGTGGTACAGAGGATAGAGTTTTGGACCTAAAAGCATGATGTCCCCAGTTTGATCCTTAGCATCCATGTCCCAGAGTGATGGTGCTTTAGTTCTCATTCTCTCTCTCTCTCATTAATAAGTAAATATATCTTTAAAAAATGTATGGGGGCTGGGTGGTGACACACGTTACAATGCACAAAGAGCCTGGTTCAAGCTCCCAGTCCCCACTTGCAGGGGGGAAGCTTTGCAAGTGGCAGAGTAGTGCTGCAGGAACTTCTTTCTCTTCCCTCTCTGTCTTGCCCTTCCCTCCTCAACTGTTCCGTCTCTATTAAGTTAATAAATATTTTTTTTTAGTTTTCCCTTTTTTGTATTTATTTACTTATTTATTTTACCTTTTGTTGCTCTCGTTTTTTTATTGTTGTTGTAGTTGTTGTTGTTATTGATGTCCTCATTGTTAGATAGGACAGAGAGAAATGGAGAGAGGAGGGGAAGACAGAGAGGGGGAGAGAAAGATAGACACCTGCAGACCTGCTTCACCGCCTGTGAAGCGACTCCCCTGCAGGTGGGGAGCTGGAGGCTCAAACTGGGATCCTTATGCTGGTCCTTGCGCTCCGCGCCACATGTGCTTAACCTGCTGCGCTACCACCCGACTCCCCAATAAAATATTTTTTAAAATCTACTTATTTGTGTGAGCTGGTAAGCACACATGGCAGAAAGTGCACGGACCAGCATCAGGATCCTGGTTGCTTCACAGGCAGTGAAGTAGGTTTGCAGGTGTCTTTCTCTGTCTTCCCCTCTTCTCTCCATTTCTCTCTGTCCTAGCCAACAACAATGGCAGCAATAACAACAATAATAACAACAACAATGATAATAAACAAGGGCAACAAAAGAAAAAAATAAATAAAGTTTTTTAAAAATTTACTTATGGGAGTTGGGCGGTAGTGCAGGGGTTAAGCGCACATGGCGCAAAATATAAGGTCCAGCTAAGGATCCCGGTTTGAGCCCCTGACTCCCCACCTGCAGGGGAATCGCTTCACAGGAAGTAAAGCAGGTCTGCGGGTGTCTTTCTTTTCCCCTCTCTGTATTTCCCTCCTCTCTCCATTTCTCTCTGTCCTATCCATCAACGATGACATCAATAACAACAACAATAATAACTACAACAATAAAACAACCAGGGCAACAAAAGGGTATAAATAAAAAATAAATATTAAAAAAATTTACTTATTTAGGGAGTAATAATTACAACAATGAAGCAACAAGGGCAACAAAAGGGAATACATAAGTAAATTAATTAATTAAAAAAAATTTTTTTTAACTTATTTGTGCTGGGGAAAAATCCCAGGACGATAGAGTACAGGACTTTCATACCAAAGGTACTTGGTTTGATTCCAGATTCTGCATGTGCAAAAGCCTGAGTTCTCTCTCCAACCCCCTCCAACTCTCTCTCATGTGAAACTATCTCATACAATATTATAAAAATAAAATTTAAAAATATGTATTGATAAATGAAATAGAGCCAAAGTTCTCTGGCACAGTTGGTGCTGGGTTTTGAACTTGGGACTTCATGTTTCTAAGTCCAGCTCTCTAGCACTGCTGCCACCTGCCAGCTCCCAACATACTCTTGGACCCTAGATAAGAAGGTAGGCTCAGAATGGCTTGAGAGAAAGAAGAGGAGGAGTGTCTGGGCCTGGACCTGAGGGATTCCAGTTGGGAAGGCTGGAGGGCAGGGAGCTCAGCCAGACACCGGGTTTGCATGGAGCTGCCAGTCCCTCCCGCACCTGCACTCACACACACACCCTTGCAACAGATAGCACAGGACTTCCCAAAGGCACTGTGCTCTGCTTTTGTTGACTCTGTGCCGTTTTATTCCTCTCCTATTCTGCCTAGGAGATTTTCCCTTTTCCCCCTTGTCTTCTTGGGAGACTCCAGCTCACTCTTCCCCGCTGTTCAGACGTCCATCTTGGGGGAGGACCTCGCTGCCTCCCCTGCACATTGGACAGGCCTCTGAACTTCCACCCCCACCCAACTCTCCAATCTTCCACTTCTACCGCCTCACTGGAGGGCTGTTTCCTCACAGGCTGGTGTCACAACTTATCCTGGTGCTTAGCACAGAGCCTGGCATTATCCCCACTCAACACAGATGAATAGTGGGTGCCTGAATGAATAGATAGGGACTAATTTTCCAGGGAAAGCCTCATCAGTTCAGTTAAGAAAGATGTTACTCATCTCTCCCACACAAGACTGCAGCCTTTCCATCCCTCTCCCAGAGGTGTCCTCTCCTTGCAAAGCCCAATCTGGACACCCCCAACACCTGTGAGAAAATTTCCCTAGTGACCCCTCCTGTGTGCCGAGGGCACTCACGCTCACCTTCACGCTCTGTCCCCTGAGCAGAGGGCAGTGTTCTGCTCAGATATCACAGGCATCTGTGTGTACAAGACAAGGGAGCCTGGAAGACCAAAGCCACACGTCCCCCTTTCCCATGTAAGGTCAGTGAAGATTATTTTAAGAAGCCAATCCTGTGTGCGGCACTTTGGAGGCAATCCAAGACAAACAGCCAAGAGTCATAAGTCATGAGTTATTTCAATTCTCCCCAGCACTCAAGGAGTGAGGACTTCTCTAATGAGGTCTATTTTTAAAACCTGCATTGTATCCCCACCCTCCTCCCAAAATACCAGATTTCACAGATGACACCTTGTTGGTTCACACCCTCAGGTATTTCAGGAAACTCACCTCGCTCCATTAAGATCCTTACGGATAAAAACACCTAGTGTTTGCCGCATGTTTTCACGGGGGGGGGGGGGGGGGGGAGGATACCATTCCAGGCATTTTATGTATACGATTTCTTTGGCTCCTACAATAACCTGTTAATGCAGGTCCTGTTAGGGTCTGTACATTATAGGAGGACAGAAAGGCACCAGAGAAGGAACCCAAAAGGGCTCAGTCATGAGCCAGGAACTGCCCCCAGACCACCCTGGTCACCCTTATCCCTCACCCCAGGGGTTGCTTGGACCCTCAGAAACTAACAGGGAGGTGCAGAGGTGGCTGCAGGCTGCACCGGCCCACCCTTCATAGAAATTACATTTTACTTATTTATTATTTTTTAACCTTATTAATTTTATTTGATAGGGCAGAGAAAAATTTAGAGGGAAGAGGGAGATAGGGAGGAAGAGATAGAGAGACACCTGCAAACCTACTTCACTGTTTGTGAAGCTTTTGCCCGCAAGTGGGGACTGACCGGGGGGCTTGAATCTAGGTTCTTGTGCACTGTAATGTGTGTGCTTAATCAGGTGTGCCGCCACCTGGCCCTGAGATTAAAATTTCTATTTTATTTTATTATTTTTTAAAATATTTATTTTGTTGCGCAAGTTGTTTTATTGTTCTGGTTATTGTTGTTGTTATTGATGTCATTGTTGCTGGATAGCACAGAGAGAAATAGAGAGAGGAGGGGAAAACAGAGGGGGAGAGAAAGACAGACACCTTCAGACCTGCTTCACCTCTTGTAAAGCAACTCCCCTGCAGGTGGGGAGCCAGGGGCTTGAACCTGGATCCTTACTCCGGCCCTTGCGCTTTGCGCTACCAGCGCTTAACTCGCTGTGCTACCACCCAACTCACGAGATTAAAATTTTTTTAAAGCGTTTGTTTATTTGGATAGAAAGGCAGAAAGAAATCAAGAGGGAGGGGGTTGAGTAGTAGTGCAACGGGTTAAAGGCACGTGGTGCGAAGCACAAGGACCGGCGTAAGGATCCCAGTTCGAGCCCCCGGCTCCCCCACCTGCAGGGGGCGGGTCACTTCACAGGTGGTGAAGCAGGTCTGCAGGTGTCTGTCTTTCTCTCCCCTTCTCTGTCTTTCCCTCCTCTCTCCATTTCTCTCTGTCCTATCCTTCAACAACAGCATCAATAACAACAATAATAATCACAACAAAGATAAAACAAGGGCAAGAAAAGGGGGCAAAATGGCCTCCAGGAGCGGTGGATTCATAGTGCAGGCACCGAGCCCAGCACTGGAGGCACTAGATAAATAAATAAATAAATAAATAAATAAATAAATGTCAAGAGGGAAGGGGGAGATAGATTAAAAAGAGATAAGCAGCACTGCTTTATCACTTGGGAAGCCCCCACCTTCCCCCCCGTGGGGACTGGGGACTTGAAGCTAGGTCCTTGTGCACTGCAACCTATGCACTCAACCAGGTGCACCACCACCCAGCCCCCCTAAATCGAGATATTTAAAGTAGATAAAGAGCCCCAGAGAGCAACAGCTTTTCACCTCCTTACTGTACCAGCTCCACCACAGGGATTCAGGCCTGGTTCTCATGCTGGGTGGGTTGATGGGAATGGGGGTGGAGGTGGAGAGGCAGCCCTGAATGCCAGGGAAATCTCTGTGAGCACTGCGGGGGCAGGGGTCTCCGGCACAGCATGCAGTCTCCTGCCTCTGCCTGGGGGAGGAAGCCCAGTGGTTTTCCCTAGGAGCAGCAACACCAGCTGCCTCCCGGGGGCTATCCTGGAGGTCTGAGAGGGCAGTGGGGTGGAGAGGCTGGGATCAGGCAAAGGCCTTGCTCCCTTATTCCAGCTCCAGACAAAGAACCACCTGCTCCTCTCTCTTCCCTCCCCCTCCAGGGCTCCCTGCTGTTGTCCTAGTGACAGGGGCTGCCCTGTGGCTTCTCAAGCCTCCCCCCACCATGTCCTGCCAGCCCTGCCCCAAGCATATTATAGGCTCCAGTCTGCAGAGAATGAGCTGGAATCAGGCCGAGCTTCCCTTCTCTGCCAAAACACTACCTTTCATGCCAGGGCCAGACAGGCTACACAATGGGGGGTGGGGGGGCACTGCTACCCTAATGATGAGGCCTTAGGGGAAATGCAGGGAAGGAAGGGGCCACTGCCTGGGTCCCACTGCCCAAGTCCCCTTCCAGTTACCACTCTGGCTACTAGGAAGATGCGGCCAAGAGCAGAGGCTGTGAGTGGGTGCAGGGCATGGAGGCCAGTGGTGAGGCAGACTAAGGGAGAAAGAAACAAAAGAACTGAACTGAGGAGATAGCAAAGAAGCTCATACAACAGGCTTTCCTGTCAGGGGCTCTGAGGTCCCAAGCTTAATCCCATAGCTGAGTAGTGTTCTGGATGGGAGGGAGGGAGGAAGGAGAGAGGAAAGATGCTGCAGGAAGCAGAGAAAGATCCCATTACCAGGGAAGAAGTGAGTTTCTAAAGGAAGCTGCAAGGAACAAGGCAAAATACCACTCTTGTCTCGCCACTAATGCGCTTGTACAATTTGAGGTAAATATCTTGAGCTTTAATGGTCTCATCTATAAAGCAGAGCTAGTATTTCCTCAGGTGCTAAGGGGATAAAGTCAGCACAGGGCCACAGAGAACAGTCTCACTGGCTTCATTCAAATCACTGACCCTTTCTGGGCACCCGTCCTTCAAGGCCAGCTACAGGGAATGAGACCACACTGCAGTTTAGAGCTTAGGGAGAGACAAGTCCTTCTATCATAATTTCTTTGTGAATGAAGTGCCGAAGGCCTCAAATTCTCCCCCCCCATCCCCTCCTGCCACCAACCCCCAAGGTATTTTGTGTCCTGGATTCACCCACTATGGGCACTGGGCTCCCTCATGATGGGGCAGCCTGGTGGGGCCTAGTTGGGGATGAGGGTGAAGTTAGTGGCAAGCTGCTGAGAAAGATCTAAGGACTGTTGGAGTGGGGATGGGGGGCAGTGGGAGCCAGGAGCATCCTCACAGCTGCCTCCTGAATAGAGTCCAGCACTACAGGGGGAGGGGAGGCCACATTCAAGTCCACCTTCAGCCTGGGTGGAAGATGCCTGAGAAAGGCACAGAGTGAGGGGCCGCCCCCCCCCCCCACTCTGCCCACCTGCCTCAGCCATGAAAAGACCTGGAGAGGCTCTGTGGGAAGTTTAATCTCACCAGCACCCAGCCCTCTGGCCTCTTAATCCCCTAGGTCACCAGTTTTCCAAACTGGCCTGAGGCCCCCCACATGCTCTGCCATCTAGGCTGAACCCACCAAGTTCTCTCTCTGTTGTTCCAAGTAGGGCTCCTCCATATCTCTGGGGCAGGGGAGAGTTCTGGAGGGTCCCCTGCCCCCAGCTGCCCTGCCATACTGATCAGAGCCCAAACCATACTGCCTGAATTGCTCCACAGCAAACATGGTAAAAGCTCATTCTTCTCAGGGAGAGGTAACAGAGTCTATATCTACCCTCCCTGCACATACAGAGACAGCATATGCAAACAGGTGGGGGGAAAGAAGCCTAGAAACCTACACAGCCCACTGGAGCAGCTGGCCTGCCATTCTGTATTTGCTTTTTTTTTTTTTTTTTGCCTCCAGGGTTATTGCTGGGGCTCAGTGCCATTCCCCCCCCCCGCCTTTGTTGCCCTTGTTGTTGTAGCCTTGTTGTGGTTATTATTGTTATTGTTGATGTCATTCATTGTTGGATAGTTCAGAGAGAAATGGAGAGAGGAGAGGAAGACAGAGAGGGAGAGAGAAAGACAGACACCTGCAGACCTGCTTCGCCACCTGTGAAGCGACTCCCCTGCAGGTGGGGAGCTGGGGGCTTGAACCGGGATCCTTACGCCGGTCCTTGCTCTTTGCACCACGTGCGCTTAACCCACCGCTTAACCCACTGCGCTACCACCCAACTCCCCATTCTGTATTTTCTATCAGTCGAAGGGCTGATGAGACATTCAGGGTTGTGATTAGGCAGCTGTTCAGCTCTACTGTCAGAGGGGCCCGATGACACTGGGGAGAGGGACAGCAGGGTGGGGAAATCACAAATCACAGTCCAGGAGGACTAGAAAGAACTTCAGTGCTCTGCAGAGTTCTAGGGACTGTGGAACCTAGCTCCCTATCCCCTTCAGCCAGTGCACTGCACTGGCTGTCTGCACACAACCGGCTGAGGCTATATGTATAGAAAGCCTGCTAGGTATCAGGCACTACTGCACTGAAACCCTGTTCCAGCTTTGCCTGGAACAGTTAAGAGGTTTAAACCTATTGTCTGAGTACAATTATTAATAGTGCTCATCCAATTTGGACAATAAATTGTATGCACCCATTTCAATTTAAACCTCACAACAGGGAGTTGGGCAGTAGCCCAGCGGGTTAAGTGCATGTGGTGCGAAGCGCAAGGACCGGCATAAGAATCTGGTTCGAGCCCCCCGGCTCCCCACCTGCAGAGGAGTAGCTTCACAGGTGGTGAAGCAGGTCTGCAGGTGTCTATCTTTCTCTCCCCCTCTCTGTCTTCCCCTCCTCTGTACATTTCTCTCTGTCCTATCTAACAATGATGACATCAATAACAACAATAGTAACTACAACAACAATAAAAAAACAAGGGCAACAAAAGAGAAAATTAATAAACAAAACAAACAAACAAACAACCTTACGACAACCCTGCAAGGCAGACACTATTACAAGTTCTATTCTACAGACAAGAAAAACAAAAGTGTAGAGACTTGAATTGCTCAAGTCTGAGCAGTCGGTAACTGGTGCAATGGACTCATATCCAGGTAGGAGGACTCAAGAGCCTCCCATCCTTAGGAAGCAATTGCTAAGAAAGAGTTTAGAGACCTCAGTTCAACCCTCTCATTCATTCATCAAACAAATATTAACTAAGGGTCAACTATGTGCCAGGCATCACACTTACCTTATTAAAAAATTTTTTTTTATTTATTTACTTTCCATTTAGTTGCCCTTGTTGTTAAACATTGTTGTGTTTATTGATGTCGTTGTTGGATAGGACAGAGAGAAATGGAGAGAGGAGGGGAAGACAGAGAGGGGAGAGAAAGACAGACACCTGCAGACCTGCTTCACTGCTTGTGAAGCGAGTCCCCTGCAGGTGGGGAGTCGGGGGCTCGAACCGGGATCCTTATGCTGGTCCTTGCGCTTTGCGCCACGTGTACTTAACCCGCTGCGCCACCGCTCAACTCCCCACACTTACCTTATAAATATGCTTATTTTAGTCAGAGAGCAACAGAAACTAGCTCAAGATCATAAAGTGAGTTAGAACAAGTTGGGGAGCTGGGTAGTGGTATGCCTGATAAAGCACACATTACAATGTGCAAGGACATGGGTTCAAGACTCCGGATCCATATCTGCAAGGGGGAACTTCACAAGTGATGCAGCAGTGCTGCAGGTGTCTTTCTCTCTCCTTTTATATCTCCCCACTCAGTTTCTCTGTCTCTGTCCAAAATAAATAAATAAATAAATAAATCAAAATCTAAGGAGTCAATGGGTGGGGCTGGGTGGTGGTACACCTGGTTGAGCGTATATGTTACAGAATGTCATGACCTGGGTTCAAGCCCTCGGCCCCCACCTGTAGGGGGAAAGCTTTGCGAGTGGTGAAGCAGTGCTACAGGTATCTCTTAGTCTCTCTATTTCCCCCTTCCCTTTCGATTTCTGGCTGTCTCTATCCAATATAATTAAAAAATATAATTTAAAAAAATTTAAAAAGAAGTCAACGGGTGTGGTCCAGTGTCCCTCCCCAGCATTGCTAGCCCTTGTTTTTCTTTGTCCTGTTCCACTATATGAAATCTAGCCCCAGGATCAGGGAGGTTTCTTAAGTCTGAGAAGTCCTTTTGGAAGCGTAAGGTACATAAAACTATATCAAAGGTCTGTAAGGTCCTATAGTCAAACAACTTGATATTATCTAGTCCAGCATTTTCTAAACTTACATGATTTTTAAAATCTTTTTTTTAAATTTCTTAAACTTATTTTATTTATTCTCTTTTGTTGCCTTTGTTGTTTTATTGTTGTAGTTATTGTTGATGTCGTTCGTTGTTGGATAGGACAGAGAGAAATAGAGAGAGGAGGGGAAGACAAAGAGGAGGAGAGAAAGACACCTGCAGACCTGCTTCACCGCTTGTGAAGTGACTCCCCTGCAGGTGGGGAGCCGGGGTCGAACCAGGATCCTTATGCCAGTCCTTGCATTTTGCGCCACATGCGCTTAATCCGCTGTGCTACCACCTGACTCCCGATTTTTAAAATCTTTACCACAGCAACATTTCAAGGAAATAAATGATAATCAGTTATAAGATTCATTCCAATTTGTTCTGCTTTACATCTTAACTGTTTTTCAGCTACCAGGTTCCAGATGTTATCATGATGCCAACCTGACTTCGCTGGGCAGATGACCTCCCCACTTCCCCAGAGCCCTGCCCCACTAGGGAAAGAGAGAGACAGGCTGGGAGTATGGATCGACCTGCCAATGCCCATGTTCAACGGGGAAGCAATTACAGAAGCCACACCTTCCACCTTCTGCAACCCACAATGACCTTGGGTCCATACTCCCAGAGGGATAAAGAATAGGAAAGCGTTCAAGGGAGGGGATGGGATATGAAGTTCTGGTGGTGGGAACTGTACCCCTCTTATCCTATTGTCTTGTCAATATTTCCATTTTCCTGACACCAAGCCCCAGCGATAATCCTGGAGGCAAAAATAAATAAATATATTTCCATTTTATAAATAAAATTTACAAAAAAAAGATTCATTTCCTCCTCTACACCCTCCTCCCTCCCCCACTTTTTTTTGCCACCAGAGTTACTGCTGGGACTCCATGCCTGCATGATCCCCAGCTCCCAGGAGTCCCTTCCTCCCCCGCCCCTTAAGATAGAGAGTGAAAGAGAGAGGAGAGGAGGGATACAACAGCTTTACTCCGCTGCTCAAGAAGTTGTCCCTGTGCATGTATTCCTGTGTGGTAGCTGTCCCTGTGCATGTATTCCTATGTGGTAGCTGTCCCTGTGCATGTATTCCTGTGTGGTAGCTGTCCCTGTGCATGTATTCCTGTGTGGTAGCTGTCCCTGTGCGTGTATTCCTGTGTGGTAGCTGTCCCTGTGCATGTATTCCTGTGTGGTAGCTGTCCCTGTGCGTGTATTCCTATGTAGTAGCTGTCCCTGTGCGTGTATTCCTGTGTGGTAGCTGTCCCTGTGCGTGTATTCCTATGTGGTAGCTGTCCCTGTGCATGTATTCCTGTGTGGTAGCTGTCCCTGTGCATGTATTCCTATGTGGTAGCTGTCCCTGTGCATGTATTCCTATGTGGTAGCTGTCCCTGTGCATGTATTCCTGTGTGGTAGCTGTCCCTGTGCGTGTATTCCTGTGTGGTAGCTGTCCCTGTGCGTGTATTCCTGTGTGGTAGCTGTCCCTGTGCGTGTATTCCTGTGTGGTAGCTGTCCCTGTGCGTGTATTCCTGTGTGGTAGCTGTCCCTGTGCGTGTATTCCTGTGTGGTAGCTGTCCCTGTGCGTGTATTCCTGTGTGGTAGCTGTCCCTGTGCGTGTATTCCTGTGTGGTAGCTGTCCCTGTGCGTGTATTCCTGTGTGGTAGCTGTCCCTGTGCGTGTATTCCTGTGTGGTAGCTGTCCCTGTGCATGTATTCCTGTGTGGTAGCTGTCCCTGTGCATGTATTCCTGTGTGGTAGCTGTCCCTGTGCGTGTATTCCTGTGTGGTAGTTGTCCCTGTGCATGTATTCCTATGTGGTAGTTGGGCCTTGAAACTAGGTCCTTGTGGATGGTGAAGTGTGTGCCCTACCAGTGAGCTACCTCCCAGACCTTTGTTTCCTCTGTCCATGGCTCTGAATCAGCCTTTAGCTTCCTTCACATGGGTGACATTAGGCTCTCAAGGCAGATGACACTAAAATCTTTGGAATCCGGGCCCCCGCCAGAGGTCTGGGTGGGGATGTTAGACTAAGAGAGGCTAAGGAATCAGAAACTGGCCTAATGGGCCATGGAGCCAGGCGCTCAGGGAACAAACCCAGAGGGAGTAGAATCTGCCTGCTCAGCACCCAGGACAGCGGCGCTGGCTGGACAGTGCCGCCCCGGCTGCTTCAGAATGTACTCAGCAGCCGTGAAGCAGAAGGGAAAGAAGAAAGGACATCTATTATATATAATATGTGTGTGATTTGCACAAACTGCATTTCCCAGACAACTAATGTTTGGTCCTTGTTCCTCCCACTTGAACTCCCCTTTCTCTCCCAAGAGGACCCACCACCTCTCTATATTTAATATGGAGCCTCCATGGTATGCACGACACTTTAAATGACTCCAAAGGTAGCACTTGGGGTACCATTCTGGTGACAATCTCTTGTGTCCAGAAGGCAAGGCCTGGAGTCTAAGGAAGGCCCCAACCCCACTGTTGCCTCTTTGTGCACCATAGATGTCCCTCTATGCCTGGTGTGTGTGTGTGTGTGTGTGTGTGTGTGTGTGTACAGAGGGGAGTATTAACAACTGCTCATCTGCTGGCTCCTTACATCATTACCCTGTTTCTGAGCACAGCAGAATTAATGAGGCCGCCCAGGGGCTTATGGATCAGTCAGAGCCCACCAGGGAACTCTGGCCCATTCAAGGGTATTTACAGCCCCATAAATTAGACCCGGCCTGCAGCTGCCGGGGTCAGGAGGCGAGGTTATGGGAATAGGAGCTTTCTCTCCCAGTTCTCCAGCCTTGCAAATGAGGATGTTATTTTGCCTCAAAGAGACAGTCGCCTTACACCATTCCCCTGACTTCTCCCACCCATTTTAAATGGTTTTTCCACGAGGGTATCACTAGAGCTAAGCATCTGTATGATTCCACTGCTCCTGGCAGTTATTCCTTTTCTTTCCTTTATATAGAGGGTGAGAGACCAAATGCAGAGACACTGAAGCACTACTCCACTGCTCATGAGTCTCACTGTGAGTGTTCCCATGTGATGGCTTAGAGGCTCAAACCTAGGTGCTTGTGCATAGTAGCATGTGTACTCTACCAGGTGAGCCACCTCCTGGACCCATTCTAAAAAAAAAAAAAAAGAAATTTCGGGGCTGGGCAGTGGTGTACTTGGTTAAAGTGCACATGTTACCATGTACACCAACCTGGGTTCAAGCCTCCACTCCCCCACCTGCAGGGGGGAAGCTTCGTGAATGGTGAAACTGGTCTGCAAGTATCTGTCTTTCTCTCTCTCTCTCCCTCCCCTCTCAATTTTTCTATCCTATCCAATAAAAAAAAAATAGAAAGAAAGAAATGGAAAAAACTGAATTTCAGAAATATTTTATTATTTAGTCTCACACCAACTCTAAACTGTGAGTGGCCCTATTCATCATATCTGGAAAAAAAAAAAGTTACACAGAGACAGTATGCCTAGAGGCACTCTAAGAAAGTAAAATAGGGAACATCTGGTCTATTCCAAGCTGGGGATAGGAGAAGATTTTCAAAGATCTCTGGCAAGAAGAAAAGAGACTGGTACTTAAAAAACCAGGTTCTGACCTCTCCAGGCTTCAGGCCCAGGGAGGATTTGGCTAGGCCTCCTTCTGACAGCTAGAGTGGCTTCAGTGATTCCAGCATTCCCAGTTGCATTATTTATTTCTTTAAAGATTTATTTATTTATTTTTACTAATGAGAGAGAGGAGAGAGCAAGAGAACCAGAGCATCATTCTGGCATATGGAATACCAGGGATTGAACTCAGAACCTCATGCTTGTAAGTCCAGTTGTCTAGCCATTGTGCAACTTCCTGGGCTGCCCAGCTATTATTTTACTTTTTCAGAGGCCACTGTAGAGAACTTGGGGAAGGCAATTCATCCTTCTTTCTCAAGGAGTTTCCTGGAAGACTTATGCCACACTCCTGAGTATCTCTCCTCCCACTAAGTCAGGCAGTTAAACCCAGATCTGGGGCTGGCAGGATGAGCAGGGAGTGAGACCACACCCCAGCAGGGCTGTGGCTGAGACATGTTTCCAAAAAACTACCAGCTCCCTCAACACCTGGGCAGTGAGGGGGAAGGAGAACTCTCAGATTTTCCCTGGAATGAGGAATTTTGGGGGAGGGGTGGTTGAGGAGCTGGGGGAAGAGAACCTCTTTCTATCAGGTCTTGTCCCTTCTCACCTGGAAAGAGGGCCCCCAGAAAGGTGATACTTCTCCTCACTCAGTGCCCCACAGTCTCTGAGGGGGTGGCTGAGAGCTGTGACTCAGAGGCAGGCAGGTCCCTTGGGTCCTTAAGAGCAGACTACGTAATGCCTGTGCTGACTCATGCAGGCCCGGCTGGCACAGCCGCCTGGGGACTGAAGCCAAGTCACAGTCATAAAGTCGGGAGTCTCAGGGGATCAGCAAGCAGGGAGAAACAGGAGTGAGTGTGAGTGTGTGTATGCATCTTCTATCTTCCATGTTCCAACCCCCTTTGTCCTAAACCCTTTTCCTCCTGATGCTTCTCTTGGAAGTCTGGTTTTCTGGGAAAGAGAAAGTGCTGAGAGATCCAGGAGGAGGGGAGGGGATGCAGCCCTCTGAGGAGGAGCACAGTACTGAGGAAAAAGGTCACTAGACTGCTCTTTTGCTTCCTGTAGTCTACTGCCTTGCTTCAGAAGCCATATTCTCCACAGAGGGTCTTTACTCCTCTATACTGACAAGAAAACAAGACTTACCTCACAGGATTGCTAGTAGATCAAAACACAATTGCAGATGTTTGTACACACAGTCCATACTCTCTCAAAGAAATATTTCCAACTTAAACCTGTGCCTTCTTTTAAAAAAAGCTATTGGGGTGGTGGCAGGGTGGTGGTGGTGGAGTGTGTGTGTGTGTGTGTCTGTGTGTGTGTGTCACAGCTACCCCTCGTTGTTCACAACTCAATACACACGGACTCATTTTTATAACACAGGGCAATGCCCTGAGTCCAGCTGTCAAACCAGATGGCCCATAGTGAATGGAGGGGAAACTGAGCATCCACATGCACCCAGGCAGCGTTTGTCTGAAAACTCTCTCTCTGAAAGGTTCAGGAGGAATGTGGTTTTCTAACTCCCACCCTGAAGAAGTTAGTTGGAGGGCTGCAACTCAGAGGCAGATCTCTTAGGTCCCCCAGGAATCTGGATACTTTGATTCAAGATCCCAAGCCACAACACGTCAGAGGTTATTCTGAAAATAGGGTTAATTCCCTTAAATTTCTGTAATAAGATCTCTCATGTCCGAGGCTCCAGAGGTCACAGGTTCAATCCTTAGTACTATCTTATGCCAGAACTAAGCAGCGGTTCAGTTTCTCTACCAGTCTCACACCATACATCAATCTTTTTAAAATGCTGGTAATATGACAGTAATCATACTTATCAGGTACTCACGATATACTGTGTCAAGTGCTACAAGCACACTATCTCACTCAACTTTGCCATGACCCTTAGGGCTAAGTATTACTTTGTGTAACTTACAGATGAGAAATCTGAAGCTTGGAGAGGATGTTTGGTTGGTCCTAAGTCACACTGTGAAGAAATGCAGATCTGGGACTTGAGCCAGATGTTAGGATTCAGGGCACCAAGTAAGTGAATGGAAGTCTACAAGAGCACACCTCAGAGAGAGAAAGGGAGCCAGAGAGTGAGAGGAAGAGCAGAGCTGGGCTCCAGTCCCAGCTCTAACACTATTGCACCAAATGACCTCAGAAGATCTGTCTTCTGTTTCTTCCATTGTAAAATGAGCAGAATGCACAGGGTACTTCCACCAACCTTCTAATGGTCCTAGAGGTGGCGGCGACTCCGGAGGAGCTATGCACAGGCCTGCACCTGGAGAGGACGCTGAACCCAACGCAGTGCATGCTGGGTGTAGTTTGACCTGTCTGCTCAAGCATGTATGTGACTGGTTTGTGTTAGGCAAGGAGCACACAATTTCAGATTCCTTGGCCCCACTGCTCAACAGCTATCAAATTTTTTTTTTTTTTTTTTGCAGGGGGTGGTCAAGGACTAGAGGATTAATTCAGCATGACTGCCAGGGTCAATGAAGCAGGAGAGGAGTAAGTAAGGAAGCTAACTTTGTGGCTAGGGGAAGCCCCCAGTCAGAAGGATTCTGGAGGTTGTATGAGAAGGGATAAGAGATGCAGAGACCCGCTCAGGACTCCAGTCTAGTGCACAACTTCTGCCCTTTCTGGAGTCCCTCCCCAGTGCTTAATTATATATGCCTGTTTCTGTGGGGCAAGTATTTTGTCTGTGACACCTTATTCATCTACTCATTACTCTCCTCTGAACTTCTCTTTAGATCTCAGAATCCCTTTGTGCCAGCTTTAAAGAAAGCTAAAAATGAGGTCAGTTTTAGAGAAAGGTCATGGAAAGCCTCCCAGGCCAGAGGGAAAAAGGTTAAGCAGGAGAGAAACTTGGAGGATAGCTACAGAATAATCCTCTAGACTCAAAAGTGGTTCTCTCTCTTTTTAATTAATTAATTAATTAAATTTTAACAAAAGCACTGTTCAACTCTGGCTGATGGTGGTGTGGGCGATTGAACCTGGGACTTTGGAGCCTCTGTGCATAACCATTATGCTAGCTACTTCTACCCAAAGTGGCTCTCTCGCATGAGCCCAGAACATAAAGGAAGAGATTTAAAGAGCTCTTTTTTTTTTTAAATTTTTTCTTTTTTACCAGAGCACTGATCAGCTCTGGTTTATGGTGGTGCAAGGGATTGAACCTGGGACCTTGGAGCCTCAGGCATGACAGTCTCTTTGCAAAACTATTATGCTATCTACCCCTGCCCTAAAGAGCTCTTTAAACCACTTTTCCTGTGGTGGGCCTGGATCACAGAAATAGCCCAGGGCTTCTTCCCAGGAAATCTTAATTCTTACTCAAGAAATAGTTGGTCAAATATCCACTGAGTATATACACTGGAAAGGCAGTTTTCACTTCCATTTAATTTCCTCAGAGATCACTGATTTTAAAATGTTCATTTTCATTTTACAGATGAAGAAATTAAGGCTTAGAGAGTTAATTCCATTTGCCTTCAACCACAATTAGTAAGACCTGAACCCAGGTCTCACTGATTCACTATCTAGGATTCTGTCCACAGCAGCACACCTAGAGACTGCTCTATGTTCTGGTAGCACGTTTTAACAAATTTATAATTCTATTTATTTATTTTAAACTAATTATTACTATTTAAATTTTATTTATTTAACTGGATAGTACAGAGAGAAATTGAGAAGGGTGGGGAGATAGAGAGGGAGAGATCGGGTGGGGGTAGATTGCGTGACAATTTTGCAAAGAGACTCTCATGCCTGACACTCCAAAGTCCCAGGTTCAATCTCCCACACCACCATAAATCAGAGTTGAACAGTGCTTTCTTTCATTAAAAGAGAGAGAGAGAGAGAGAGACCTGCAGACCTGCTTCATCACTTGTGAAATGTCCCCACTGTAGGTGGAAAGAGGGGGCTCAAATCCGGGCCCTTATGCATGGTAACCTGATTGCTTGACTGGGTGTGCCACCACCTGGCCCCACACATTGATAATTTTAGTAATAGCCACGATTTGTCTACTTTCCTTCTAGGAAATTAACAAAGGTGAGGTCTCTTTCTGGGGTCTGGGACATGCATGCTCCCACTGGAAATAAAGAAAGGTAGATAATCAAGTTACTTTCAGTTTTTTCCTTTTCCCTTTTGCTCATCTGAGCTCATCTGAGCTCAGAAGCAACTGTGCTTCACTCTGCCCTAAACCCTTTTGTTCATTAAGCATTTGCAAATCTTCAGGCATTTTTAAGGGTGAGACTGAAAATGTTTTTCCCACCCTGGCAGCCTTTTCTGGATGAAGTGGGCTCCAATCCTACATCTGCCACTGACCCAATATTTGACTAAAGTCCTTAAGGGCACCTCCCTAGGCTTCTGCAGGGGACTGAGAGTGAGATTATCAAAGCATAACCTAGAAAAGAGAGCTTATAATGGGACAAAATCATAATTAAAGGACACATTACCTGGGCAGTTATAAATGTCAGAAATAAAAAATAAACCCAACCACATAAAAAAAAATGACCAAATAGTAAAATGCTCAAACAATGTATAGGGGGAAGGGTTTCCTACGAAGTGAAGCTGGCATAACTGGATGGGAAGAAGATCGAGATAAACAGGCTGGGGGTATGGATCCACCTGCCAGTGTTCACTTCCAGTGGAGAAGCAATTACAGAAGCCAGAACTCCCATCTTCTGCACTCCAAAAATAATTTTGGTCCATACTCCCAGAGTTGGAAACATGCTAGAAGATAACTAGAGGGTTCTACATCCAATTTCATAGGGATCCAGAGAGAGAAGAGAAAAAAGAAAAGACATTCAGACATTTAGTGCACTGTTCCAGAGCACTAAAGTAATAGGTGTAGGTGTGGCTTAGAAAAGAAGAGAAGGGGGAGTCAGGCAGTAGCGCAGCAGGTGAAGTGCACAGGGCGCGAAGCTCAAGGAGCGGCCTAAGGCTCCCCACCTGAAGGGCGGTTGCTTCACAGGCAGTGAAGCAGGTCTGCAGGTGTCTGTCTTTCTCTCCCCTTCTTCTCTCAATTTCTCTCTGTCCTATCCAACAACGTTAGCAACAACAACAACAATAATGACAACAACGATAAACAACAAGGGCAATAAAGGGAAAAAATAGCCTCCAGGAGCAGTGGATTCATATCATAGTGCAGACACCGAGCCCCAGTGATAAGCTTGGAAGCAAAAAAAAAAAAAAAGAAGAGAAGGTAGGACCTTAGGGGGAAAAAAAATGAAAAAAAAAAAAAAAAAAGCTAGATAGTTATAGAAGGAATAGTTAACCCATATCTATGGCCTTGGGAGAATCACTGCAGTTTACAAGAGAGGGAATAGGGACACAGAATTCTGGTGGTGGGAACAGTGAGTAACCCTGTATCTGTGTAATTTTGTAAATCAATATTAAATCATTAAGAAAAATTAAAACAGAACTATCTAGATGGATAAAGGGCGGTTAAATGGCTTTTTCTTTTTTAATTATTTTATTTTAAAGATTCACTCACTGATTTTAAAAAAAATTTTTATATTTATTTATTTTCCTTTCTGTTGCCCTTTTTTAAAATTATTGTTGTAATTGTTGTTATTGATGTCGTCGTTGTTGGATAGGACATAGGACAGAGAAAAATGGAGAGAGGAGGGGAAGACAGAGAGGGGGAAAGAAAGACACCTGCAGACCTGCTTCAAGGCCTGTGAAGCGACTCCCCTGCAGGTGGGGAGCCGGGGGCTCGAACCAGGATCCTTAGTCGGTCCATGTGCTTAGCGCCACCTGCGCTTGACCCACTGTGCTACCAACTCCCCACTCACTGATTCATATAAGAGACAGAACTAGAATATCACTGTGGCACTTACAGCGTCACACTGGCCACTCTGGCACTCCACCTGCTGAACAGATGGATTTTTTGTTTGTCTTTGTTTATTTTGATGGTTTACTTTTTAATCACAGAAAAAGAGGTGTAGGGCAGGGGTGGATAGCATACAAACAGACTGTCAAGCCTAAGGCTCCAAAGTCCCAGATTCAATCCCCTGCCCTAGAGGCACAAATTTATAAGAACTTTATGAAAACAGTTTGATATAGGACTTCTCTTTTTTAAAAAAATATTTTTATTTATTATTGGATACAGACAGAAACTGAGAGGGGAGTGAGAGATAGAGAGGAAGAGAGACAGAGAGACACTTGGAGCCCTGCTTCACCACTCGTGAAGCTTTTCCCCTGCAGGCGGGGACCAGAGGCTAGAACCTGGGTCCTTTTGCACTGTAATGTGTGCTCTCAGCCAGGTGCGCCACCACCCAGCCCCTCATATAGGATTTCTCAATAGAAGGTATTACAGTGGTCCGGGAGGTGGTGCAGTGATAAGGCTTTGGACTCTCAAGCATGAGGTCCTGAATTCAATCCCGGGCAGCACATATGCCAGAGTGATATCTGGTTCTTTCTCTCTCCTCCTATCTTTCTCATCAATAAATAAATAAAATCTTTAAAATAAAAGATTATTTTTTTAAAAGGTATTATAATGGAAAAACCCAACAGCTTCAGAAAAAGAAAACAAACACCTCTACCATGGTATTACCTATTACAGTTTTATCGGGGTCGGGCAGTAGCGCAGCAGGTTAAGCGCATGTGGTGCAAAGAGCAAGGACTGGTGTAAGGATCCCAGTTCGAGCCCCCGGCTCCCCACCTACAGGGGCGTTGCTTCACAGGCGGTGAAGCAGGTCTGCAGATGTCTGTCTTTCTCTCCCCCTCTGTCTTCCCTTCCTCTCTTGATTTC
Organism: Erinaceus europaeus; assembly: GCF_950295315.1. Classification (NCBI taxonomy): domain Eukaryota; kingdom Metazoa; phylum Chordata; class Mammalia; order Eulipotyphla; family Erinaceidae; genus Erinaceus; species Erinaceus europaeus. Next base: position 73,398,702 of record NC_080173.1, read on the forward strand.
TTGCTGTCCTATCCAACAACGAACAACATCAACAACAATAATAATAACCACAACAAGGCTACAACAACAAGGGCAACAAAAGGGGAAAAAAAATGGCCTCTAGGAGCAGTGGATTCATGGTGCAGGCACTGAGCCCCAGCAATAACCCTGGAGGCAAAAACAAAACAAAAAAACTGATTCATGGGAGTTGGGCGGTAGCGCAGCAGGTTGAGCACACCTGGCGCAAAGCACAAGGACCAGTAAGGAGCCCAGTTAGAGCCCCCGGCTCCCCACCTGCAGGGGAGTCGCTTCACAGGCAGTAAAGTAGGTCTGTAGGTGTCTCTCTGTCTCTCTTCCTCTCTATCTCCCCCTTTTCTCTGTCAATTTCTCTCTGTCAACATCCAACAACATAAAAAAATAAAATAAAATAAACAGATCCATGTTTATGGTGACTTTAAAATCTAAACTTTAGGACAGCCTCTGAGATACCCAGGACTATAAAGAGACAGTACCCTCAAGGAGAAATTAAAATAGGGAACAAACACATGGAGCAGCTGAGCCTGAGGTCTTGATCCTCAGGCTTCCTAGCTGATACAATTTCTTGACCCATGGGGAAGAACTAGGGTAGGATGGGAGGAATAGCATGCTACCTCTCTGACTAAATCGACCTGAACATGCCCAGAACACCTGAGGAGCCAGGTAAACTTCCAAAGGACTAAAGTCACCTGTTCCCTTTACTTCCTACTCCCACAAAAGGCATTTTGGCCATCTGGTTAAGAGGCAACCAAACAGGACCAGGAGGTCCTGCCTTTTAGCCCTATGGTTCAGGTCAGAGTTACACTACCAACTACAGAACCAGACAGCATGGAGGTACTGGCTCAGCTCCATCCCGAAGAACTGGAAAAGGGTCCCAGCAAATCCTAGTTTGATCACTGGTGTCCCCTTGACCCAGGAAGGTAAGGACTAACTAGGATTGGCCTGCCATCCCCCTGACCTCATGAAAGTGAACTCCAAGGTCACATCAACTCACAGGAATTCTGACAGGTATCATGTGAATCCAACTCCATTCATCACAACTCCACCTATAGGGATGTCTGTCTCTGCATGAGATGGTGGGGAGGCTACTGCGACCCCCAGCTAAACATTGTTTCCTAAGTGCACTAAACTCACCAATCTCCAAATCCTACCTTCATGTACGCCCAGGGAGAGGAAGCAAAGGTCAAAAACTTCTACTGCTGAATAACCTGGCATCCTTCTGCAGTTGTGTGTCTACTGGTAAAGCTTTATACCTACTCTTCGTTCAGCACTGTCAGGGGAATGCTCCAGGGTGGCTGCACAAAGTAGGAGTCACAAACACAGAAGGACTAGATTCTGCCAGAGGTCAAACCTGGCTCACGAGCAGCAATCTTTAAATATGAAGTACTGAGAGGAAGGCAGACAGCAGAAATGGGCTTCTGATGCTGTGTATCGGATGGGATTAGACATAAAGACCTACTGTCAGAGAAAACCATCCAGCATAAGCTTTGGAATTTTCATTCAGAGAAAGGTTCTAGAAAGGCTCTAGGTGGACCTTCCAAAAGCAGTGGGATCCTCTTTGTGACACCCAGTAACTCCTGTTAGTGGGAGAACATGTATTTCATAGACCACCTGTTAATAGATGCTACACATTCTCTCTGCTTCCTCGAGTTTCTAATTCTCCCTACTGAAAGTTTTCCTTTCAGTCACCCAAATAGTTTACTTTAGAATGTAAACATACACAGGGCCTGGAAAAGGAAATTAATTAAACTGCAAGACAGATACAGACAGGGGGTGGGGGGGAAGAATGATACACTTTGTTCTAGGTTCTGATTCTAAATCTGGCAGGAGGTGTGAAGGGCTGGCAGCTTGCTGGTTGTGGTATCAGTGGCAGCAGGCAGCTCCCTCTTGCCTCAAGGCGTCAGGCCAGCAGCTGCTGTGCTCTTAAGAGCCGGAGGGAGAGTGGGTGGCACTCAGGAGCCAAGGAGAGATGTGCTACCCCAACAGGACAGGAGCCAGTGAATGTTTCCCAAATTACAAGCACACCTCCAATTAATGTGGATGAAAGCTCTAAGTGCTCAGCCCTGGCCAGTAATGTCCTTCCAGTTCTTTATTTATTTATTTATTTATTCCCTTTTGTTGCCCTTGTTGTTTTATTGTTGTAGTTATTATTATTGTTGTTGTCATTGTTGGATAGGACAGAGAGAAATGGAGAGAGGAGGGGAAAACAGAGAGGAGGAGAGAAAGATAGACACCTGCAGAGCTGCTTCACCGCCTGCCTTTGAAGCGACTCCCCTGCAGGTGGGGAGCCGGGGTTCGAACCGGGATCCTTATGCCGGTCCTTGTGCTTTGCGCCACCTGCACTTAACCCACTGCGCTACAGCCCGACTCCCGTCCTTCCAGTTCTAATTCCATGTCTTTGGTATTATTTGGGCACTGATTATTGGTTGGTTCCCCAAACTGAAACCAAAGTTGTCACTATGGGCAACCTTCACCCTCATTGGAACTGTTCTTTTCTCTTCAACGCTCAGAACATCAAAGGTATTCAGGTCTTGTAAGATCTGCCAATCCTCCAATCACAGTGTCCTGTTTTGTTTTCATTCGTATTGTAACCTTCCAAGTCAAGGGGCTTGTGTCCATCCACTACAGCAGGCTTCTGCCTCATTTCTCCCTGGAAACCCATCTCACCTGTGTTCTACCATCACGCACAGAGGTTTCCCAAAGCACTGCTTGGATCCCATGATGAACATGCTAAAAAAAGTCAGTCTTCACCTGCCTAGAAAAGGTCAAGGTATGAGACAAGCCACTTTTTTTTTTTTAAGCTCTGTTTCACATTCCAACACATCACATTCCCAAGCAGACGAGTCTCTCAAAGTCATACAAATTTCATGGCACAAATCATTCTCACCCCAGGACCACTGCAGTCACTCATTTTGAGACATCTCCTGCCCCCTCTTTTTCTGTTCCATTGAATGGAGAGGGAAAAAAGAAAAAATATATCAGCACTCAACATCAGTACCAAGCAAAGAGGAGAACCATTTCCCTTTTGAAGGTCGAGTATCTATCTCCATATTAAAAACCATTTTTTGCATCTAGACTTTACACATTGCAAACAATCACATACTACTTCCATCTATAAATCTTCCATGTCTTGCCGCAAAATTAAATTACAGTCAGCTTTCAAAAGAGCCTGTATTGTGAGTCACCCTCCAAGGATGGCAGAAATCTGACTTCAGCAGTGGTCATGGAGCAGATGGTGGAGGCAGAAAAGGAAAGGGGACATTAACCCAAGTCCTTTTCCCACAACCTTAGCTTAGATCTCCTGACATACAGAGGACATCCCAGGCTTTCAATATGTGTTGTCTGATTTCTACATGATATAAACCCTGCGCTGGTGAAGCCAAGTTGGGAGGAGGAAAGGAAAGATCTCTCAGGGGAGCCCACTGCCTCCTTCTGAAGCTTGGAGAGCAGCGCCTTTCAGTCTCAGTGATGCACTAAGCCACACCCCCACCCCACGTCACCCGCTCAGGAAGGCAGAGCTAGGGAAGCCCACGCAAGCAGGGAAACCAAGTGAAAGGGTGGGGGGCAGTTTGTTAACTGCTCACATACCTGATCAAACAGGACTTTCCAGTGCTGGTAGAAAGGGAGGCCATGCAGGAGAGGAGGAAGAGGAGAGAGAAAGAAACAGATTCTTATCACCAGGCCTCTATAGCCCCTGCCATTTCTAACATAGTCTCCCAACTGCTGCCCAGACTGAGGGACTTGCCAAGAAAAACCGAGGCAAGCTCTCTCCCTCAAGGAGTCTGGACCCAGCAAAGGTGGGGGGGGAGATGGGGCAAGAAGGCAGGGGTGACTCTCCTGAAATAAGCAGGTGGAGGGAATGAGTAGAACAAGGGCGATTTTTAGCATTTGCTAATTAAAGGGGTCTACTTTTGTCCAAGGGCCTCCACCAACTTCTGCTGCTTAAAGTTTATCTTCATTCCCACATCTGGGAATGTACCTACAGGTGCAATTCTTTCAGACCTGCTGCTGTTGTTGTATCAACATGCCCGGGGGCTAGAAATCCCCTACTCCGGAGCATCTACCCCTGGAGAAGTGCTAACATTTTGCCTGAAGTTTGCACTGAAGCCCATCCAAGTCTTGTCCAAGTAGGAGTCTAGCTCTACATGAGATTTTATCAGAACTTTGCATCCAGAAGCAAATAAGAGATCCAACCATGGGAATGGGGTGGGGGGAGGAGAGACATCTCCCACTCCCTACCCCAAGCCTCATCCAGACTTTTCAGTGTGTGTGTGTGGGTGGTGGTGGTGGTGGTGGCGGCGGCGGCAGGCATCACTTCACCTCCCCAACCCTGAAATAGGGAAGAACAAGGTGGAGCGTCTACCTCGCTTATTATTACTATTATTATTATTAATTATTTCTCCCACATCTTCTGTCTGCAGTTTAACCCTGGGAGAGAAAAGCTTAGGAAACTCCAGTTCCCAGAGCTGCCCAGCGCTGGCAGGCTCCCAGGAGTGAAGGGAGGAAGGGAGACTCAGCAGCAGATGGCAGGGAAGCCCTCTGGGGCACCCCCTACCTATCCCGCCCCGGGGAATGTCACTGGCAGTTACTAGTCTGGGTCTCCTGAGCCCTTGTCTGAGCGCAGATGGGCTCCCGGGACTCCTCTTCCTTCTCGGGCCGGGATCAGGGACAGGGGCCGGCTGGAATGTCGATGGGTGTCACAGCAGGTGCAGGGTGGGTGCTAATCCGGGAGCGGAGAAAAGGGGTCTCCACAGCGACCTGTGCCGCCGGGTTCCGGGGACTCCGCGGCGACCGGGACGCCCCTCCCGTCCGGGGAGCCCACAGGTCGCGGGTGGGAGGGGAGGGGGTCAGTGCTGTGATGCGGCCGCCTCTGCGGGAACACGGCGTGTCCCGGGCACTGCACCAGCCGCGGGAGGGGGCTCCGGCGGCCGGCAGGTTCCCAGCGCAGCCGGGAAGCCTCGGGAGCCCCAGCTGGGGGCTGGGTGGTGCGCGCGTTTTGGGGTGACTGGTTCTCCTGCCTCGCGGGGACCCGGCCAAACCGGGGTGCAACCTCTTCACCTTGAAAGCTCCAAGCTGCCCCTCAGGGGAGCGAGCCGCGTGGGGGGCAGGGGGAGCAGCTCTCTACACGGAGCCCCCCAGAAAGTTTGCCCGGGCGGGGGAGGGGGCACTCACGTCCTCAGGCGCCGCGGGCGGCCGCTCGTCGGCCTCAGGTCCCAGCTCCTCGATGCGTTCCGCCTCGGCGCAGGCGGCCACGGCGGGGCCCGGGCTGGGGTGCTCGCCCATGTCCAGGCCGGGTGCAGGGGCGGCCGGCGGCTGCGGGGCTCGTCCCGGGGCGCCGGGCTAACTTTGCGCCGCGGCGGCCGCGCCGCTCCGGGGGCTCAGTGCGCTCCCAGCTGCCTGCGCTCCCGCCCGGCCGCCCGCGCCGGCACCCATGGCCCGGACCCCCGCACCCGCCGCGCGGCCCCGGGACACGCGGCCCCTCCGCCGACAAACTTCTCCACGCTCGCCGCCCCGCCGGCCTCCCGCCGCACCCCGGCCCCCACGCCCGGCTGCGAGGCGAGGGCGCCCTTGGTCGGCCCCGGCCCCGCGCTCCCTTCCCGCTCCCCGCGGCCCCGCTCTGAGCCGAGTCTCCTCCTCCCCGCGGGCTCCTCGGGGGCGGCGCGCAGGCGGGGGCGGGGCTGCTCCGGGGGACCGCGTCCTCTGCCCGCCACCCCGCTTCCCGGGCGCCACCACCCGGACCAAATCGGTCAGAGCGGCGCGGCCCGAGGAGGGAGGAGGGCTGCGGCGGGGCCGGCGGGGAAGTGGCTGCGCCCGGGCCGGGGGTGGCGACTGCACGGTCCCCAGACCCCCATCTCCGCCTGCTTACACCCCAGGCCGGGGGGTGGGGTGGGTGGGTATCTGCCTCTCTGCACTGGGCCGGGGGTGGGGGCGGTCGGTGGTGGGATGCATACACAGCTGACTCCTGCAGACCCACCGGCTCCACAGTCTCTTGGGGGTGGCAGGTGCGTGGGGAAAGCGAGATTTTCACTAAGTTGGCGATGCTGGGGTTAACTCGCAGTGAACTGGGGCGGGGTGAGGGGGGTCAGGGCTGGGGAGACTAGGAGGAAGGAATACACACACACACACACACACACACACACACACACTTTTTTCCACTTTGGGGTCAGATTCTGACAGGTCTAGGTAGGCCCATTCATTGAGGGGTGGGAGGCGGCAGGGAGGGGAGTCGCTGTCTGGGAGTACCTTGACTTCACCTGGCCAGGGAAGAGGGAGGGGAAGAAACTGGCTCAAATGAGAGTGGAGTTAGAGAAAAAGGAACCGGGCATTTTTAAAAGAAGAAAATTGGTCCTGGTTCCCTGCAGGAGAAACACCCCTCACCCCCAAGAGAGTTCTGTCTCCCCAAGAGACTGTCTCTCCAAAGCAGAGGCTCTGTCCCTAAATGGTGGCACTAGAGGGATGAGACAGGTGCAGGCCCTCCCTGGAGCCTCAGGGACTCGGTCAACCCCTAGTCCAAACCTAGGTTTTCCCCTTCTGCTTTTCCACTCATCCACTCACTCATTCACTTGCGGTTTGCTAATCTTTGTCCCTTTCAGAAACTGAGGCTCTTTTCCAACAGTGGAAGTTACAATTAATGCTCTCATCTTCACAAAGCAAACATATAACCCAGTCCCGGGATCCAACCTGTGACCATCTCACCTGACAATGATTGCTCCCCTTGAACACAGAGAAGGAAATTAACTCTGTTCTAATTAGGTGAGTTTGCTACAGACACCAATTTTCATCTCACCTGCAGAAAGTGTGATCATTTCAACTATTTTTGTTTCTCATCACCATCCCCCCGCCATCCCTACTCTACTAACAAGTCAAGATCCTGCCAAGATTTCCTTGTAAATAAAATGTCTTCATAGGGTGTGATTTTGAAAGCAGCCTTCAGGGGGACAGAAGAAAACGCTGTTTCTTTTGTGGAAATCCCACAAAGAGATTGCTTGGGGTCTTGAGGGCAGTATCACTGCACCCCCCCACCATGACCTGGGTGAGTGCCGGCTCTATTGCACTTGGGTGAGGAAAAGTGGAACAGAAAGTAAGCGGTTCCAAGAAAAGGGGGTGGGGTGGGGAAGGAGTCAGAGAGGGGTTGGCCACTCTGTCAAGATGCCCAGCAGCTGGTAGTGCTCTGTAGGGGATTTAACCTGGGGCCCCTAGGGCCTCACATGTAGAAGTCTTTTGCATATCGTTATGGTATTTCTCCTACCATCCCTTCAGGAGACAGGAACCTTAGCGGGCTCTTCAGTTCCTTGGATATTTACTAAGTTCCTACTGAGTGCCAGTGGCAGCTTTGGGACTACAGAGAGGATAGGATTTAGATTTGCCTTCCAAAAATTGTTTAGTTGAGGGTGATGGTCATGAAAGTCGGAGGTGGGGATTCTTCTGGGTCCAAGGCTTCCCTAAAGGATATACTTCCATAAAGATATCTTTTTCTATTTTTTTGTATTATCTTTATTTATTTATTGGATAGAGACAGCCAGGAATCAAGAGAGAAGGGGGTGATACAGAGAGAGATGCAGAGAGACACCTGCAGCACTGCATCACCACTTACAAAGCTTTCCCCCTGCAGGTGGGATCTAGGGTCTCGAGCCCAGGTCCTTGCACATTGTAACATGTGCGCCCAATATCCGGCCCCTAAAGATATATTTTTAGAACCAGGCAAAGTGGGAAAGCTGAAAGGGAGGCATTTCAGGCAGAAGGAGCAGCATGGGCAAAGGCCAGGTAGGATGGTATAGGAGGAGAGCTACAAGCACTTTGGCATGGCTGGGAAATAGAGCAGGTCACTCAAGACAAAAAGTCCAGGCTGGAGAGGAGAGTTTGGAAAGCTGCAAGTTTCATGAGAAAAGAGCTAAGGTTTTAGCTTAAGGAGCCATCTAGGGTTTGTGAGCAGAAGAGGACAATGTTTTAAATTCCTCTGTGTTGTAGCACATATGGTAGACAGGAGGAACGTTGACTTAAGCTTAGGGAGAAAGGATGTGTGTTCCCAAGATGCGGCCACAAGGATAGCAGTAGTTAGCATAAAAAGGAGAGAGGAAAAAAGAAAAGAAAAAAGAAGAAGGAGGAAGAGGAGGAGGAGGAAGAGGAGGAGGAGAAGAAAGAAAGAAAGGAAGGAAGGAAGGAAGAGACTGAGGTTATGTAATAGACCTTCATGCCTGAGGTTAGCAGCCAGGTCCTGTATTCAATTCCTGGCACAACCATAAGCAGAGCAGCACTTTTAAGAAAGTAAAAATAGGGAGTCAGGCGGTGGTGCAGCGGGTAAAGCGCACGTGGCACAAAGCATAAGGACCAGTGTAAGGATCCCAGTTCGAGCCCCTGGCTCCCCACCTGCAGGAGAGTCGCTTCACAAGCGGTGAAGCAGGTCTGCAGGTGTCTATCTTTCTCTCTTCGTCTCTGTCTTCCCCTCCTCTCTCCATTTCTCTCTGTCCTATCCAACAACAACAACATCAACAACCACAACAGTGTTAAACAACAAGGGCAACAAAAGGGAAAATAAATAAATAAATATAATTTTAAAAAAAAAAAAGTAAAAATAAAAAGGAGAAGGAGCTAGAGGAGGAAAAATGGAGTAAGGGAAGATCTGAGAAATACCCTGAGGGTACCTTGTTCCTCTATCTGCTCTAGCTGTATTTCACTCCACACTGGTAGACAGCATTCCAAAAATATCCTAAGAAAGAAATCTCACTTTCTTCAGTATACTGCTTCTCCTCCACTGGGTCCTACTGGAAGAATGGCCATCTGAATTTGGAGGCTTTTTTTTTTTTGTCATCACCAGGACTTCACTGTTCCAGGAACAGTTACATATACATATACATATACATATACATATACATATACATATACATATACATATACATATACATATACATATACATATACATATACATATACATATACATATACATGGAGAGAGAGCTGGAGAAATAGCACAGTGGTTGTGCAAAAGACTTTTTGATGCCCGAGGCCCCAGGTTCAATCCTCCCCAGTTCTATCATAAGCCACAGCTGAGCATTGCTCTGGTAAAAAAAAAAAAAGAACGAAAGAGGAAAGACCACAATACAGTGGGAGCCTGGCTCAAGCCTGAGTTGCAAATACGGTAAAGCAGTGCACTATCCAAATGAGCTATTTTGCTGACCCTAGACTTGGAAATTATTAAGACAAATTGTGACATCCAACATCCTCTGTAAACCTGAGGACACACTCTCACCTTTTGCCTTTATTGCTGTTGTCTCAATTTCACTAGCCAGCCCATTGTGTCACTCAGCCATCAGTTGACCCTGCAAGTCAGTATAGTCTACTTCGTAGTAGACAGTTGGACCTGAGGTCTGGTACTCAAGACCTTTAGAGTGGTCCGGGAGGTGGCGCAGTGGCTAAGGCATAGACTCTCAAGCATGAGGTCCTGAGTTTGATCCCCCGCAGCACATGTACCAGAGTGATGGCTGGTTCTTTCTCTCCTCCTATCTTTCTCATGAATAAGTAAATTCTTTAAAAAAAAAAAAAAGACCTTTAGAGAATGGAAGCTGACAGCTTTCGTCCTGTTCCAGCCTAAGATGTCTAAGGACTGGCATATTCTGTGCTATACTGTGAACAATAGTTGCTGGCATGGTATCCACTCCCTTTGACTAAATGGACGTCATGGGCCAGGCACTGTAGATGTCTTGAGGTGTATTACACAGGGGCCCTGGTCTGTGTAGGCTAATCTTCATCTTGTAGGCACTAACACCTCTTTGAAAGTACCTATCCGGGAGTCGGCGGTAGCACAGCGGATTAAGTGCACGTGGTGCAAAGCGCAAGGGCCGGTGTAAGGATCCCAGTTCGAGCCCCCAGCTCCCCACTTGTAAGGATGTCGCTTCACCACTGGCAGGTGGTGAAGCAGGTCTGCAGGTGTCTTTCTCTCCTCCTCTCTGTCTTCCTCTCTTCTCTCCATTTCTCTCTGTCTTTTCCAACAGTAATAATAATAATAATAATAATAATAACAACAACAACAGTGATAAACAACAAGGGCAAAAAAAAAAGGGGAAAATAGCCTCTAAGAGCAGTGGATTCCAAGCTCCAACAATAAGCCTATCCAACAACAATAACAGCTATGACAACAATAACAACTATAGCAAGCACAACAACTAGGGCAACAAAATGGGGAAAATAGCCTCCAGGAGCAGTGGATTCGTGGTGCAGGCATTAAGCCCCAGCAATAACCCTGGAGGCAATAAATAAATAAATAAATAAATAAATATTGAAAGTACCTATCCCAGAGGCCAGGCAGTAGCGCAGCAGGTTAAGCGCACATGGCACAAAGCGCAAGAAACAGCATAAGGATCCTGGTTTGAGCCCCTGGCTCCCCACCTGCAGGGGGGGGGGGTGTCTGCAGGTGTCTATCTTTCTCTCCCCCTCTCTGTCTTTCCATCCTCTCTCGATTTCTCTCTGTCTTTTCCAACAGTAATAATAATAATAATAACAACAACAACAGTGATAAACAACAAGGGCAAAAAAAAAGGGGAAAATAGCCTCTAAGAGCAGTGGATTCCAAGCTCCAACAATAAGCCTAGAGGCAAAAAAAAAAAAAAAGGAAAGAGAGTACCAATCGCATGACCCCTCTGAAAGTTCCTGGGGTGAGGAGATATCATAATGGTTATGCAAAGTCTTTCAGGCCTGAGGCTCTGAGATCCCAGGTTCAGTCCCCAGCACCACCATAAGCAAGAGCTAAGCATTGCTCTGCTCTGGTCTCTTTCCTTCTTTCTTTCTTTCTTTTTTTTTCCTCCAGGGTTATTGCTGGGGCTCGGTGCCTGTACCACAAATCCACTGCTCCTGGAGGCTATTTTTCCCCTTTTATTGCCCTTTTTTTTTTTAATCATTGTTGTGGTTATTATTATTATTTATGTCATTGTTATTGGATAGGACAGAGAAATAGAGAGAAGAGGGGAAGACAGAGAGGGGGAGAGAAAGACAGACACCTGCAGATCTGCTTCACCGCCTGTAAAGCAACTCCCCTGCAGGTGGGGAGCCAGGGGCTCGAACTGGGATCCTTATGCCGGTCCTTGTGCTTCGAGCCATGTGCGCTTAACCCGCTGTTACCACCCGACCCCCTTTGGTCTCTTTCTGTGTGTATCTTTATCTCTGTCTCTCTCATTTAAATAAATAAATAAATAAATAAATATTTTTACAAGTTTTTGACAAGATACTTTAAATCCATGCAGAATGAGCTAAGAGCCTAGGAGAGAGCACTTCAAACTATAGAATCCAACTTAGTTTCCTTTTTTTTTTTTTTTTTAAAAACAATAGAGCACTGCTCAGCTCTGGCTTATGGTGGTGTAGGGGATTAAACCTGGGACTTTGAAGCCTCAGGCTTGAGAGTCTATTTGCATAACCGTTATGCTATCTCCCCCACCCAAACCCAATTCAGTTCAAAGGGATAGGAGTGTGCCATTGAAATAAGCCTTTAAAGAGGGGCAGTGACCCATCCCTCCGACCCACTTCCACCACCCACTGGCCCAGGAAGCTGCATGTCTACCCCTCACCACTGGGTTTTTACTTTGGTGCCCTACTTACAATTTGATCAGGTCCTGCTTTTAGTTTCCCTTTCAGATCTTCTTACTCAACTTCTGTTGATTAGTGGGATCATCCCATATTCATCTTTATCTTTCTGACTTAGTTCACTTAACATAATTTCTTCTAGCTCTGTCCAAGATGGGTCAGAGAAGGTGGGTTCATTGTTCTTGATAGCTGCATAGTATTCCATTGTGTATATATACCACAGCTTTCTCAGCCATTCATCTGTTGTTGGGCACCTGGGTTGCTTCCAGGTTTTAGCTATTATGAATTGTGCTGCTTTGAACATAGGAGTACACACCTCTTTTTGGTTGGGTGTTATGGAGTCCTTGGTGTTTATGTACACTCCTAGCAAAATGTAGACATATAAATCAGTAGTTAATTAATATGAGAGGGGGAAAATCAGTTGTATGTCTCAAAGTCTCTCAAAACACAAACTGAATCTTTTTAATATATAGGCTGTGTATTTGATATGCGGACTCTCTCAAAAGCCTAGACCAAGTAGATTAGAAGCATCCAATAGCACAGCTATATACAAGATACTGGATACTGTACAGCAAACCATAACAAAAGGACTTTTCAAAGTTAACCCAATTACCAAATAATGTGATGATAACATTAACTATCGATTGTCTTTTTGAACCCTAAGACAGCAGGAACCTCACATCTCCACTATAGAACCCCTACTTCCCCCAGTCCTGGAACCCTTGCATAGGGCCCACTTCCCATATGCGTCTCCCAATCCAAACCAAATAATATTGCATCCGCCGATCACAACCTAACCAACACAACGATTGCCACCTCAACATGCTTCACCTCAGACTGTGTCCAGAGACTTCACGTGTGGAATGACAACCCTTCAGCTTCATTACTTGGGTGAGACCTTTCCTTTTATAGTACACTCTAATTTCATCTCAGGTAGTTCACTTTCTAACAAAGTCCCATAACCTAGATATACACCAGTTTCTGTGAGAGAGAGCTTATGTTCACACGTATCTATAAACTACTGCAAAATATATGCCTGAAAGCAGAAGTTCACTAGAGTTTGCAGTGAGTACCTCCCTAACACTTCCTCTCCACTATTCCAAGCTTTGGGTCCATGATTGCTCAACAAATTGTTTGGTTTCGTATGTTAACTCTCTTTTCAATCACCAGGTTCCAGATGCCACCAGGATGCTGGCCAGGCTTCTCTGGATTGAAGACCCCAGCAATGTGTCCTGGAGCTCAGCTTCCCCAGAGACACACCTTACTAGGGAAAGAGAGAGGCAGACTGGGAGTATGGACCGACCAGTCAACGCCCATGTTCAGCGGGGAAGCAATTACAGAAGCCAGACCTTCTACCTTCTGCAACCCTCAATGACCCTGGGTCCATGCTCCCAGAGGGATAGAGAATGGGAAAGCTATCATGGGAGGGGGTGGGTTATGGAGATTGGGTGGTGGGAATTGTGTGGAGTTGTACCCCTCCTACCTTATGTTTTTGTTCATTAATCCTTTCTTAAATAAAAAATTAAAAAATAAATAAAATAAAGAGGGGCAGTAGTTATGGAAGGGGTTCTGGGTGGAGAGACTGCAGCCAAGATGCAGAAATAGCAAAGACAATGACTGTTGGGAACAATAATTAATTTGGTGAGCACAAGGCAGGGAATAGCTAGGGACATGAAAACCATATGACAGAAGTCCTTGAGTGCCAGTCTGGAGATGTTGGACCTGGTTCGATGGGTGATGGGGAAAGCAGTGATGGCTTCTAACTGGAGCAGTGTTTTAGGAAGATTAAGTTGGCAGCAGCTCAAGAGTGCAATTCATCTAACACATTGCAAGTGCCCATTATTGGCCAGACCCTGGCTGAGGTGCTGAGAATACAAAAGAAATGAGACCCAGGCCTTGGCCTCCTTGGAGAAAATTAGACAGTCCTCTACTGCTCAGTGGGATAAGGCAGTCAGGGAAAGGGAAGTACAGTTTAGTGGACTGAGTCCCTCAGATTCACCCACCATGAGGGAGGTGTTTTTTTTTTTTTTTTTTTTTTTTTAGATTTGATGTTCTGAACCAGGGAGGAACCTGAGAGTGGGGGTACTAGGACAAAAGGGGTTGCTCCTGGCTGTTAAGCTTGGAGAACCAAGAAAAGCCTCTGGGAGAGGAGGGAAGAGGGGGAGCAGAGGAGATTGTTTGTGGACAACCTAAGCTAATGAGAAGCCAGGAAGGAAGCATTAAGGGTTGTAATTACCACTTACAGCAAATGGCAATACTGAGAAGGGGGTGGGTGGGGGGCTAGCAGGGTTACCCCTCCAGAACCTTTCCCACCAATAGTAACTTCCCATTTGGATGTCACCCCAAGTCCAAGCCCTTCCAGGCCCTTTCTCTCTCTAAAACAAACCTAAACTGACCCTTACAGTTTCCTCTCCTCACCTATAGGGCCATTCTTCTGAGAAACCTGCCAACAGCCTGGAGCTGCCTGTCTGAGATGAAGACATGAGTTATTTTTGACTGAGAGCCAAGCCCCAGCCCTGAATTCTTTTGTCTTCCAGGAATCCCCCAGTCATGTTTGAAGTCTGCAAGCCTGAACAGCGGATGCAGCTCAGGGAAGAGAATGCCACTTGGAATCCAACCACCCTCCATCCCGCTCCAGCCTTCTCCCATTATTGCCTGCTGTCTTCAAGATCAAACAGAACCCAGGCTGCTAAATGCCGCCCCCCTTCCTTTCCTCTCATCCTTTCTCACTCCAGGGCCCCCGATGTTCCGAGTAACTCGAATCATTACTGAAAGATGTCTAGGTTCACAGACACCAAACCCTTTCAAAGAGAAGTGTGGGAACCTACAAAAGTAAAGCACAGAGGAAACTTTCCCAGTTCCCAGACTTAGCCAGTCACATATTCAGGGAAATGGTGGACAACTTCTCTGGTCTCATGTCCCTTTTCTGCCATCTCCTTAGGACTTGGGCTAGTTCCCAGGGAAACGTCCATCTCTGGATTCTTTCTGGGATTCCAGTACTCTGTGACCTCTGATGATACTCTAGGTAAGCCCTGTCTCCTCAGTGAACACATCAACCCTGTGCATCTCTCAGGTGAAGGTTCCTCCTCCCTCACCTCTCCAGTCCAACAGATCACTCCTTCCTGAGTACTTTTTTTTTTTCTTATGGCTCTGCATATCGCCAAGTTTTACCTTCCTTATATGAAAATGTTCGTTATTTTCCTCAGAGGATATAGCTTATTCAATTTTGCACCCATCCCAATGCTAGCCAATACATTGTACACTGAAGGAGCTGTCAGTTTAATGAAAAACAGAGCATGTCGCTTGATATGACATGAAGTCTAATTACATTGTTATTACTCTCAACCCCCAGCAGGAAACAAGTTTTATGTTACTGGAGAAAAGGTTCTTTTGCATAATCAAAATACAATTGTATGCCTGCTGCCTTTATTTCAAAGCACTTCTACATTTGTCATTTCATTTCATCCTCAAAAAGCCATCCACTAGAGATAAGCCAATCAGGTACAACTGTCTCCATTTTACAAATGGTGACGCTAAAATCCCTGAGCTCAGGGGAGGTTTGATTCTTCATTCCTCTCACCAAATTTCTTGTTTTAGAGTGAAACACAAGAGCCCCTGATGTGAGGGAGTGCTCCTGGCTCTGACAACTGCATGCAGGGACTTTCTCTCAGGACAACTGGGCAAAGTTAGGCCAGGAGACCTAAACGGGATCTTTCCCACTTCAGGCTAGAATGAGTGAAAAAAAATATGGAGGGGGTGTTTTGGGAGGTATCACAGTGGATAAAACACAGGACATTCAAGCATGAATTCCTGAGTTCAATCCCTGGCATCACACATGCCAATGTCATACTCTGGTTACTCTCTTCCTGTTCCTTTCCTACTCTCATAAATAAACACATAAAACAACAAAACTTTGGGTAGCTAAAGCAGGGTTGCAAGTGGAGTACTGGACTCTCAAGCATAAAGTCCTGAGTTCAGTTCCCAGCAATATATTTGTCAGAGTGATACACTGGTTCTCTCTCTCTCTCTCTCTCTTTCCCAACTCTTTCTATCATAAACAAGTAAATAAAAGATCATTTGGGGTATATCTCTAGCTTTGGAGCAGATGCCATTGGACTTTTTTTTTTTTGCCTCCAGGGTTATCATGGGGGCTTGGTGCCTGCACTATGAATCCACTGCTCCTGGAAGCCATTTTTCCCATTCTGTTGCCCTTGTTGTAGCTGTTATTGTTGTTGGATAGGACAGAGAGAAATCGAGAGAGGAGGGGAAGACAGAGAGGAGGAAAGAAAGATAGACACACCTGTAGACCTGCTTCACCTTCTTGTGAGGTGACCCCCCTGCAGGTTGGGAGCCGGGGGCTCGAATTGGGATCCTAATGCCGGTCCTTGTGCTTTGCGCCATGTGAGCTTAACCCACTGTGCTACAGCCCAGCTCCCGCCACTGGTCTTTTTTTATCTTCTCTTAATCTGCACATGCAAATGGTGCCCCTAGAAAGGGAGGGGTGATTTGCTCTCATTCACCACTACACAGTACTAGGCAGCAGGGTGTCCAGCAGCTCTTCCATAAAAAAACAAAATGAAAAACAAACAAAGAAACAAAAACAGGGTCTGGGAGGGTCATGGCTAATGTGTCATGAGGACCAAGGTAAACTTTTCCACTAGAGTACACACTTTTCCATGAGGACGAAAATTTGGCTTTGCTGGTATAAAGCAATATGTTTGACTCCTAGAATGATTCCCAGAACTTACAAGTATTTATTTACTTGGTGAACGTATCTGTCCTTACTTTCCTAGGCCTAGGGAAGGTCTCCTGGAGGTCAGAATTCTTAGGAAATCTGCTCAGCATCTGGTCTCATCACTCTTCCTTGGTTTCCTTTGGGAAGAATGTCAATTATTCAGGCACCTATTTCAGTGAAGGGCTATTGTAATGAATGTGTTGGGGTCCAAGAGGCCAGCTTTCTGAGGGTGAGAATGTAGCAGCAGCAGCAGCAGCAGCAGCAGCAGCAGCAGCAGCAGCAGCAGCAGCAGCAGCAGCAGCAGCAATAAAACACACTAGGGCTCCAAATCAGTATGGCAGGAGGCAACCCACACTAGGAAAACAGCCCAGAACAGAAATGCGGCAGCAGTGGCAACAGCAGTGGCAGCTGCCTGAGAACGCCAGGCAGAGGAGTGAGACAGTGGGTACTTAAATCTGTTTCCTCCATTTCTTAGACACACAGCTCAAGTGAGGCTGTGTGAGAACTTCTCAGCACATTGTAAATACCATCTGTCACACTGCCTGCCCAGACTCGGCCATCCCTTATTATTTATGCAGAACGCACCCCACTTAAGTGCTGTTCCACCAGGAGAGGGAAAGAAAAGCCTAGAGGAGTCAATGACTCGAGGGACTAGCCCTCCAACAGCAGCTGGACCAGATGATTTAGTCACCGTCCTTTGGGGGGTGGGTGGGAGGTTAACTCTCAACCCTCTTGAGTATGCCACTGAGGTAGGAGCATGAGCCTGCATTCTTATCGTCCTTGTGCCTCCAGTTTACAATGTGACTTTGGGTGAAGCACCTCAAGTCTGGAGACCTCCATTTTCTCATCTGCACACTCAGAGGGCAGATAACAGAACCTGTGACATTTCTTTCTGCTATAAAATCCAATTGACCTAACCTATCCCTTCTGCCTCCTGCTGCTGGCCCAGAAGCCTGCTCATTACTCATGAGCCCTTTCAGCTGGGCTGGACAGGGGCATTACAGGTCGGGTGTGATTCCCTCCTACTTGCGAGCAGGACCAGGAGTTGGCAGACCTGGGCTCCAGTCTAGGTTCTGTCACTATCTAGCCATGTGATCCTGAAAAAGGCAGTTTACTAACCTCTGTCTTATCTTTTGTGAAACAAGTGAGTAGAGCTAGATTTCAGTAGAAGAATCCATCTCTAGTTTCTTCAATCTCTGATTTTTCCCTTTCTTTTTTGTATTTATTTTCCCTTGCCCATGTTTTTTATTGTTGTTGTAGTTATTATTGTTGCTGTTGTTGATGATGTCGTTGTTGCTGGATAGGATAGAGAGAAATGGAGAGAGGAGGGGAAGACAGAAGGGGGAGAGAAAGACAGACACCTGCAGACCTGCTTCACCGCCTGTGAAGCAACTCCCCTGCAGATGGGGAGCCAGGGGCTTGAACCAGGATCCTTCTGCCAGTCCTTGCCCTTTGCACCACGTGTGCTGCGCTTCCACCCGACTCCTGATTTTTCCCTTTCATAACGATGCAGATTAACATCTTTACAGACTGAGGCTCAAGACACAGAGATTGATGAATCATAGACTTTGCCCTTCATGAGTTCTGTGACAGGTGAAGACACACTGAGAACACCTGTAGATACAATGTGATAGGTATGACTACAGATGTATGTAAAGCATGTAGTGACAGAAAAGGATCCAAACAGAAGGTGTTGGAGCTGAATCTTAAAAGAACAAGTAGAAGTTCACCAGGTGGATGCCATTCAAAACAGAAGGAACTGCAAGCACTGAGTCAGGAAGGTTTGGATTTGCATAGAAACTGCCGGATGGATGGTTGTTAAGGTGATGGTGACATTCTGGCTATCTGTGCACTCACCGTGTCTATCTCTACCCCAGTTCTCCCTGGACATGAGTGAGGGGGGCTTATGGCTGATGTGTTAGCTTGGTTTTCCTGTCCATGAAGCACATTTCAAGGAGATGAGAGACTAACTAGAATCGTTGCTTCCATCTCCTGTCTTTATCTATTCTCTGAATTAGAATCAATGAAGCAAGATGGAAATGGGCTGGTTCAAATGGCCCAAGGTGACCCACAATTCTCCCTCCTTGTACACCAGTGGGCTGGGTCAGAGGAGGAACATGGTTTTGTGCAAAATGGAACCCTGTGGCTGTCTGGCCAGAGTGGGTGGGCAGTCTGGGTTTGCTGGACATCCTTCCGTGCCTGGTTGGAGCACATAATCTGTCCTATATCTGTGGAAGCCTGTTGTGGCTCCTTGGGGAGCTGTCCAAGTCCACTGCGGAGAGAGGGAGTTAACCTGTCCCTTCTCCATGAAGGACGTCCTACAACGGAAATGCTTTTTTCCTCCAACCTCTCAATCTGGTTGCTGCAGTTTTGGTCTGCAGCTCACATGCCTGCTCTGCATATTCCAAAATACACAAGAACAGCAGAGAGGAAGAATGCATGTATCCACGATACCCATTAGCTGTGAGCAATCTCATAGGCTACGAGCCATGGGGTTAACCATGCTTGGGGAAAGCCTGTGAAGAGCCCGCAAGCCTTCTGCTGGCTTGGCTTGCTGCAACAATTTATATCCAAGAGAAAGGGGCTACAAGTCAAGGAAATACTAGAAATGCTGAAGGAATGGTCACATTTGCCAGATGGTTCCTGGAGCACAATTAAATTTGCAGAGGGACCGTCTGCAAGGGGAGTTCTTTTCATTGGAGAGCAAAGGCACTGGCTGATGGCTCATTCATTATCCTAGGGCTCCTCTGTGGGAGGGTGGGAGTTTGAAGCACACCCATGCTATCCACACCTGCCCTCACCCCCTTGAAGCTGTGATTGTCTAAGGTTGAAGTGCCATTCAGAATTGGGGCTCTCTCAACATTTCTAGCTCTGCTTATTCAGACACCTGCCACCTGTATCTTCTTTCCTTGCTGAAGCCAGTGAATCCATTTTCTCAACTGCCAGCTGTCATTCCTTCTTCTTAATGTAACTCACGGCATTTAGTTAATTACATAAGAGCTGGAGTTCTTATGTGTTCAGCTATGCTGCTTGGACCTAACTATGTGTAACAGACAAGGCTGGGAGTGGATATATACATGTCTTAATGAGAGAAAGACCATAGCACTGTTTATCTCTGGCTTAACAGTGGTCCTGGGGACTGAACCTGGGACCTCAGAGCCTCAGGCATAAGAGTCTTTTGCATTAATCATTTTGCTGTCTCCCTAGCCCTTTTAAAAATATTTTTTATTTATTTTTAATGAGACACAGATAACAGAGAGACAGACAGATATAGAGAGACTGAGACCAGAGCATTGCTCATATCTAGCTTATAGTGATGCTAGGGACCCCAGAGCCTCAGGCATGAAAGTTTTTTTTTGGTTTCTAGTTGTATCAATGGTGCCAGCACTACAAATCCCCTGCTTCTGGTGGCTATTTTTATATTTTGTTCAATAGAACAGAGAGAAATTGAGAGGGGAGGGGAGATAGAGAGGGAGAGTGAAAGATAGATACCTGCAGACAGGTTTCACCACTTGTGAAGTGACCCCCCCTGCAGGAGGGGAAACAGAGGTTTGAACCCAGATCCTTGTGCAAGTCCTTGTGCTTAGTACTATGTGCACTTAGTAGGATGTGCCACCACCTGGCACCCAGCATGAAAGTCTTTTGCATAACCACTATGCTGTCTTCCCAGTCCAGATTTTTTTTAAAAATTATATTTCTTTATTGGATAGAGACAGCCAGAAATTGTGAGGGAAAGGGGTGATAGAGAGGGAGAGACAGAGAGACGCCTGCAGCCCTGCTTCGCCACTCGCAAAGCTTTCCCCTTGCAGGTGGGGACTGGGGGCTTGAACCTGGGTCCTTGCGCATTGTAACATGTGCGCTCAACCAGGCGTCCCACCACCCTGCCCCCAGATTTTTTTAATAGTTAATTTATGGCATATGCTTGATTCCACTGCTTCCAGGCTGATTTACAACCTCCTCCCCACCCCATTTTATTTCTGAAAAGAAAGAGAAACAGGGAGAGACAGCTTCCTCTAGGACTATGTCATTTTCACATGGTGCCAGGGGTCGAACCCAGGGTCTCCCACATAGTCAGGTGACATTCTATTGGGTGAGCTATCTCCTGACCCTGGGAGTGGGTTTTAATATATAAACTAACTGGTATGTTAACAGACATTTTTAAGAACTCACTGTCGTTTACCTCATGACCCAGGTGTCTTCCTTTACCTTCCTCCACAAAATTATCCCTTGTGAGCTGTAGGGGTTATGTGTGTCTTGGCTTTGTTATATATTACAGGTAGACTGGTGGTCACATCTGAACCGCGCAAGTGCTGCCGGGTGAATGAGGTAGCAGTGAGCAGACAGTCAATACGAAGGCATCACTATCATAAAGCCCCAGTGGTGCTCCGTGACCAGTGGTCAGTGGCATCTCCCTGCATAAGGAGTGGCAGCTACATGTCACGAGGCTGCCTACTTAGGGGATTTATAACCGCTTGTCCCTTTTATTGTAACTTCCATGTTGTATCATGACCTCTATAAGGACAGGATGCCTTTGTAATCAAGTCACTTTCTTTAGCTCCTAGTACCATGTTGTCAGCATGCTTTCTAGGGGTTTAGTGGCAAACATTCATATTTATTAATGTAGACCTCCATTTGCATTTGGCAGGATAACCTTCAGTTAGTTCACATGGGCTCCATATGCCTCTGTATCCTGGGATCTGAATGAGGTAAATATGACAATATCTTTGTAGGATGTGGGTAAAGGAGATGGGACAAGGGGCTGCAAGATAGCTTACACGCTAGTGTGCACATGTTACAATGTGTGAGGACCCAGGTTTGAACCCCTGGCCACCATATGGGAGAATCTACATGGGGAAAGCTTTATGAGTGGTGGAGTAAGGCCGTAGTGTCTCTTTCTCTCTATCTCTCTCACCTCTATTTTTTAAAAAAACTGCTGGCATTTAAAAAATCGTGCAGTATAGACCCTAGCAATAACCTTGGAGACAAAAAAAAATAGTATAGAAAAGGATGTTTGGCACGAAGTAGCTGTTAGCAAGCATCAGGTGCTCTCAATTTCCCCCTGGAAACACCAAACATAGTGTTGAGTAAATGAGTAAATTAGTGCAGAGATGAATACACTTTGGCATCTTGCACTAGTATATTCACATTCCAAAGAAAAGTCCACATATTGCAGTTGTTTGTAAGTAACCAAATTTGCAGCTAATAGCAGGAACAACCTTCCTGTAATCTAAAGTGGTTTCCAGGGGCTGGGCAGTAGTGCACTGGGTTAAGTGCACACAGTATGAAGTGCAAGGATCCCAGTTCAAGCCCCTGGCTCCCCACCTGCAGGGGGTTTGCTTTGCAAGTAGTGAAGCAGGTCTGAAGGTATCTATTTTTCTTCCCCTCCTCTCTCAATTTCTCTCTCTCCTATCCAACAACAAAAGTGGAAAAGATGGACTCCAGGAGCACTGGATTCATGGTGCTGGTGGCAAGCCCCAGCAATAATCTTGGAGGCAAAAACAAACAAACAAACAAACAAACACATAAATAAAGTGGTTCCCAGCAGATGGAAACATATACCTGTTAATTTTTAAAGGAGAATACAAAGGAATATTTGGAAAATATGAAATATTTGAAGAATATTTGGGAAATATGCCTTAGGACTTTTGTTTCACTTTTGGTCTCTTCTCCCTTGAGCCAGAGACACAAGGTAGGCACCTAATAAATGCACTCCAAAGGCTTGGCCTTCCTCCAGGTTTAGGAATTGCAAGACTATCTGGGAACCATATGAAGTCCTGGAGCCAAAGTGTCCTCTAGTGGAGAAGGATAGCCACAACACCCCACAGAACAAATGAAGTCATAGTCTAGATCTACAGTGGTGGGGATGGGTTCCTTGGTACAGGCACCAGGGCAGACTTCCAGGGCTGACTGAGTGACTAGAAAATAACAAGCAAACAACAGTTCACTTTCCTGGAAGTGCTTTCTCAAAGGTATTGCTCAGAGACTGCCTTTGCAGGCATATTTTCCTTATCATTCATTAGACACCACTCAATCCATGGGGTATAGGCAGTGATTCTAGACGTTTTACTGTTTTTGATGGAAATACATAGTACCACCTACAAAGTATTTTTGTCACAGAATTGAACCTGGGTTTAATCAAGTCTCTCCATCTAATTGGCAAATTATAGGGTATAAATTGGTAAGTAACAGATGAGAAGGTTTACAGAGCAGAGCAGAAAAATCCAGATTGTGGAAACTACTACAGGACAAATAGCCCGCTTTCTTCAACATTAAGTTGCAAATCAGTGAGAGGAAGAGATGGATCTTCTTAGAATCCAGATTTAAACAAGAAGGAAGATAAAGAAGCAGGTCTGCATGTGTCTATTTTTCTCTCCCCCTGTCTGTCTTCCTCCCCTCTCTCAACTTCTCTTGGTCCTGTCCAACAACAACGACAATAACAACAGCAACAACCACAGGAAAAAAAGATGGCTGCTAGGAGCAGTGGATTCACAGTGCAGGTGCCAAGCCTCAGCGAGAACCCTGGAGGCAAAAGAAAAAGGAAGATAAAGACTTTATAGAGGGAGGTGGGTGGTAGCACAGCGGGTTAAGCACACATGGCGCGAAACACAAGGACCAGTGTGAGGATGCCAGTTCGAGTCCCAAGCTCCCCACCTGCAGGGGAATTGCTTCACAAGCGGTAAAGATGGTCTACAGGTGTCTGTCTTTCTCTCCCCCTCCCTGTCTTCCCCTCCTCTCTCCATTTCTGTCCTATCTAACAACAATGACATCAATAACAACAATAATAACTACAACAACAATGAAAAACAACAAGGGCAACAAAAGGGAAAAAAAAAGACTTTATACAGGAAAGTAAATTTCATTTTTCATTTTTCAGTTTCCTTAATTTCCACAAGGCTATAGCTAGGTCTTTCACCTGAGCCTGTAAGACAAACCTACCACTCCTGGCAACCATTTTTTCCCTCCCCCACCTTCTTTATTAGAGATAAGTTGAGAGGGGGAGATAGAGAGGGAGAGAAACAGAGAGACATTCGCAGTACTAATTACAGCTCATGAAGCTTTCCTCTGCTGTGGGGAGCTGAGGCTCAAGCCCAGATCCTTGCACATAGCAATATGTGTACTCAGCCAGATCCCAACCATCATATGTATATATTTTCTTAGCCAGGGCTCCACACATGTGCAAGTTCATTGCTCAGGGATGCTATTTCATTCATGGAGAGAGAGAGAGATACAGAGAGACAGAGACACTAACTATAGAAAGTACTCCAGCGTACGGTGCTGGGACTAGAATCTGGCTGTGTGTATGGCAAAGCATGTGTTCTTCCTGGTGAACTATCAGTATTTTAATTTTTTCTTATTTTAAAATATTTAAATATTTATTTATTTATTGCCTCCAGGGTTATTGCTGGGGCTCAGTCCCTACACTGTGAATCTACAGCTCCTGGGGCCAGTTTTTCCATTTTGTTGTTATTGTTGGATAGGACAGAGAAAAATGGAGAGAGGAGGGGAAGACAGAGAAGAGGAGAGAAAGATAGACACGTGCAGACCTGCTGTACCACTTGTGAAGTGACCCCCCTGCAGGTGGGGAGCCAGGGGGGCTGGAACCAGGATCCTTACACTAGTCCTGGTGCTTTGCGCCATGTGCACTTAGCACAGTGTGCTACCTGCCTGGCTTCCCTTGTGTGTGTGTGTATAATACTTATTTATTCCTTTTTGTTGCCCTTGTTGTTTTATTGTTGTAGTTACTATTGTTGTGGTTATTGATGTCGTTGTTGGATAAGACAACGAGAAATGGAGAGAGGAGGGGAAGACAGAGATGGGGAGAGATAGACACCTGCAGACCTGCTTCACCACCTGTGAAGTGACTCCCCTGTAGGTGGGGAGCCGGAGGCTGGAACCCGGATCCTTACGCTGGTCCTTGCACTTTGCACCATGTGTGCTTAACCTGTTGTGCTACTGCCTGACTCCCTCTGTATATATTTTTAATGGTGAGACAAAGATATTCAGAATTATGGTGATGGCACATACTCAGACACTACATAAAAAGTAGGCAAACAATTAAAGCCATGTATAATATTGTTTGCTTTGTCTCACTTGTTAATCAGTGGCAGGGATCAAGCCCAATGCAAAGCATATGCTGTACCTCTGAGTCCTCTTTGGCCATTAATTTACTCATAGGTAAAAGGGTAGGAAGTGGCAAAAACCTGTAACAACTAATGGACATATTTTCTAAAGGACTACTTCAATAAATACTCTTACTTGGGGGATCCAGCTGTTCCATCCCTCTCTATAATCTCCAGATTATTTGCTGTCTCTCTTTAGCAATAATTGTTTTTATTCCCTCATTCCCTTCTTCTTCTTCTTCTTCTTCTTCTTCTTCTTCTTCTTCTTCTTCTTCTTCTTCTTCTTCTTCTTTACCTCCTCCTTCTTTCTTCTCCTCCTCCTTCTTCTTCTCCTCCTTCTCCTTCTTTTTAATTAGCACACTATCCTGACTAAAGGTAGTACCTGTGATGGAATTTGACACCTCTGGTGCCTCAGGCATAAAAGTCTATTGCATAAACTTTGGTGTTATTTCCCTGGCCTGGCAATATTTCTTTGATTCACAACTTCTCAAGAAAAGGTGCTAGGCATGAGAGCACCAGCAAGTATATAGGTGGACTCAGCACCTCCTGACTCCGCTCTAATCCTCATCTTCCACTCTGCCACCAGCTTACATAAACACAGCTGCATCAGCAGCCCGCCAGCTGCCAACTCTCCTACAAGATACTCTGCACTTTTTCCTATTCTGGCTAAAATAAGAACCAGGCTCTCCTGGGCAACTGCAGGTGGTATTTCACTCTGCCATGCTGGGGTTTTCCTAGGATGCTTTAACTCAGAATTACCTCTATCAAGTCGATGGCAGGCACTCTGCTTCTTCCCTTGGGAAATGGTTATAAGCAAAATCAAAGTTAGAAGAAGCTTATCTGGAAAACT